>NW_013666036.1:380892-398128 GCF_000517525.1 Limulus polyphemus
ATAGCTTGGATAGGTTAAGCCTAACTTTATTACAACATACAGTATATTCACATTTAACTTAGGATTAATAAGTACTATATAGCACTAGTGTTCTTTTTTTTTATACGAAAAACAATGTAAACAGATTCGTAGACATACAAAGTATATGTTTAACAGTATAATAAATATGGATATTAATAAATATGCCCTAACCAGGACCTGAACTCATGATCTTTTGGTCACACTGTGCCAATATTTCACCAACTGAGCTACTAGGACTCAAAACTCAAGCAGATAACTCCCAATGAGCAATCACAACTCTACAAAAAGTTTAAAAGTTAGTAATGTTACATGTGATTCTGATGTAAAGAATGACTAAATTTAATTACAATAGGACACTTTTAAAACCAAAAGATGATAAAAAAAATACAAACTCTACTAATTATTATTTTGGAATCAGTAAATGATAGATAACAAACTAGAATGATATTATAATTTAATCTATGTTATAAATAGCTTATGTCTGTTCTCAATAACAGAGGGATTTTGAAAACCCTTACTCTATTTCTTTTCTCATTTTTATGAGTTTGACAGTCATATCAATTCTCCCCCTTTCTACTGCCAACAAATGATGCACACGTATGCCATTCTGCTACCCCTATATATTTTACACTTTAATCACCAATGTTGGTCCAAAGCTGAACGAATGTGAAATATTCAAAACAATAATAATGATAATTTTTGAGACACCATACTGGCAATATTTTAATTACTTTGTTAGCTGGAATAATCAAAAACAGTAATAATCAGAAACACTATTCTTGATTATTTTATGTGACAGTAATTGAAGCAATTAATGCTTATAGGTAATCAATTAATCAAGTTAATTGCTCAGCTATAGTTGTGGACAGACAGCAAAGTTCATGTAATAGCCTTGTTTAATGTTATTAAAACACACACCTAAACCTTGACATAACACACTTTGATACAATGCCAATTCGGATATAACGTGGTTGGTGTTTGGACTCCATTTTTAAAAATGAAGAAGCATAAATGGCAGCAGTTTCTTGTATAACAAAAGGCCATTAAAAACACATAAAACAAACATACTTCTTCAATCATTTGATTATTTTTAATAACAAAGTGTGAAATTAGCATAATTCTTTTTCAATAATTGTCAAAACTCAATTTGGTCTTTATTATCCTAATTAGTTTTTGATCGATCACTTTAATAGCTGTAACTCCACCATTTTCATGATTATCTGCAGCTCAAATCAAATATCAGTCATCTTTTTGAGAGCCAAAACCTCCTTTAGCCTTTTTTCCAAGCTATACGCATCTGAACCACACTACGTAATCCTTGGTATCACTTCACACAAAAGGTATGGTCCATTTTAAAACCCATCAATGATCTGCCCATCATTCTAATGTTCTGTACATTGTAAGGTTGTTCTTTGCAAGCTATAGTCTCCCCCTCATTGGTGTTTTACTGCAATATGGCCACTTCATTGTCAAGATGTGGACTGAGTTAAAGTTTTGCAATTGAAGTCAGTTGTTGAAATTGCAAGGAAGATGACAAATGAAGGATGAAAGCAAAAAATGACTGGTTCATTTTTCAAATAGTAATGCTCTGATGCAGTGGAAATTTAACATGATGTGCTTTTACTTAAATTGTAAACACTTTAATTTTACACTTCTTTTTAAATTTGCATGCACTTAATAGGGAATTTCTACTATACTGTGTGTTATTATTTCATGTTTACTGTGGTTAGTAATTATCAGTATACATGTAAATGTTTGTTTTCTTCCAAAGTAAAATAAAATGAATAACAAAGTTTCTTCAGTGTTATTCCAGAACCTGTTTTTATCACCACATGTCAGCCTAGCCTTGTTACACAGTATGAGGTAAGATGGAACCAAGGAAGGGGAGGGGACTATTGACTATGCAGTCCTTGCATATTACAGGGTAGTGTTACTAGATCCAGATAACCGCATTCTGTCGAGGTTTAGGTGTGCTTATTATAATAAATAGAATGGGGACTGGCTACTTGAATGCTGTTACTCAGATAATACAGAATCAACCTCAAAGTGTTGGTGTTGTGAGTTTAAGCCCTGGTCAGCACAGATTTCTTAATGTTCTGATACCTCAATGAATAGAGGATTATATAATGGTCAGAATGGGAATTATCTGTTTGGGTCTTGGGCTCTAATACCCGAGATACAAAAAATCAGTCTTGGAGTATTACTTCAATCCAGAAGTTTCAAGTTAAAATCTTGTTCATAGCAGATTTATTAACATCTCAACTTCTTGTAATGTACAAAGAAAATAAAGTTCAAGCAATCCCTTAAAAGACACTTTATAAGTACTTCACATGATAATACTAGGAACATTTTTCACCTAAAATGACCTATAGCTTGCATCCATTATTATTAAAACAACAAAAATACAGATAGGCTTTACAAACAATATCTCTATCATAAATTTTTAACCTAAAATTTTATGTTTAAGTACCATCCGTAGTTTTACAAATATGCTCCTCATAAATTTTTAACTTAAGATTTAATGTTTTTGAGAACCACTAGTGTATGCTATCAAAACAGTATTAGAAGAAATCTATTAAGAAAACAACTAGCAGCTTAACATCTTAACAATTCAGTTAAAAACTTATTGTTAAGAATAAAACATTGTGAATACTACACAAAATGCAAAACAGCATTTAAAACTTGCATATATCAAACAGATAATTCCAAAAAAAGGAGAAAATAACCATTACAAAATGTAAAATCAAAACAAATTTAATATTGGTTCAGCAAATTCAAAGATTATTAACAGGAATACTTAGTATTGCAATTTCAGCATTTACATAGCAAGTGTAATAAATTCAGTGCATATTAAAGTTGCTAGAGATGTAGCAAGATTTTGAAACAAATGCCTATTTATCACAACCACAACTACAATAAAAATTATGCGAAGACTAGGTCACAATGAGACTTACCTTGAGGACTAGGCATAATAGGTGTTCCTGACCTCTGAGAACCTGCCCCTGAGGCTGGTGGACCCTATTCAAGGGAAGACAAATTTGAACAAACTATGCTACAAAAAACTGCCTTATTAAAATATGAACTTACTTAAACATGCTAACCAAATTAAACCAGGCCTACATGACTAGTACATAGAAAAACAGGGTAAGTATCAGCTAATACTTTTCCATAAAAGAAACATTTCATACAGCACATTAGTAATAGCTTATGACCAAAAGTAGGCTAAAACTGAAAAAAAAAAAAAAATGAAGTTATAGGTTAATGAAGATAATTCTATATCACACACTAACAACAGGGAGTAGATGTTATAAAACAAAACCTATAACCTGTTGATTCATCAATTGATTACTGTCATTTTGAAAATTATTTTCCACCATTCTTGTTTTCCGTAATCTTATATCAATTTTTCAAATTTGGTCCAATTCAACCAAAAATAATGAAACAGATATCCTGATCCATTCCTTGTTACAATTTCACAATTGTGGAATATGAATTTTTCCCTCATTGCAATTTTCATATTAAAATGATTTGACTTGCAGAATATAATTATGTTTTTACCCAGCTAAAACTGAACTTTGACTTGATTTTTCTTATAGTGAGTTTTAATTCAAAACTATATAAAAGATAAAATTGATTTAATGGAAATATTTGGCATATATAAAATATTATGTGAATGTAAAAAAGTTTATATAGAACAAACTAGAAGAAATTTAAAATTCAGACTGAATGAACATGAAAGAAATGTTAAAAATAGTAATATTACTAATTCACCTTTAGCAGAACATGTTAGTGAAACTAATCACACAATTCAATCGGAAAAAATGTTATTTTAGCACAACCTGGAAATGTAATTGGTATGAATATACGTGAATCTATTGAGATAATTAAATGTAAAAAAAGTAAATTTAAATTATTGAATAAAGATGATGGACCTGATGGAAATGTTGTCAGCAGATGGCGTGAAATTCTTTAATATGTTATTTGGTGATCTGATAATTGCATAAATAAGTGTTATTTTTGCAAAACATTACACTCCTGAGAATGATGCAGTAGTATATGTCAAAACATGTAGAGTGTATGAGATTGTTTTCCAGTTTCATTGGGTTTTTTTCCACTTTTTATTCTGTGCAGTAAGTTATTGTGTTTTAGTAATTTGGAAACTGGAAACAATTTCATTTTTATAGAATTGTGTTTAAAATTATCATTGTTTTCTTAAAATTTATGAGTTTTTCACAGTTCTCTCTTACATTTAATTATATATTAACTATAACCAATAGAAAG
This sequence comes from Limulus polyphemus, assembly GCF_000517525.1. NCBI lineage: Eukaryota > Metazoa > Arthropoda > Merostomata > Xiphosura > Limulidae > Limulus > Limulus polyphemus. The sequence goes on from NW_013666036.1 coordinate 385,195, forward strand.
TCAAGGGTTTCATCTATCAGATGACGTATTGTATAACGTTATGTTCTGAACAGTTAAGTATCAATTTCACTTAAGAGTACTAACACCATTCCCATGAGAAAGTTAATGACTAGCTTGGATGAATTTGTAACGACTCTTGTTGCATAGTTAGAAAGCCAGAAAAATCTTCAGAGGTAAGGGAATTTGTCTACTTTTTTGCATGTTATTAGTCTATATTCTTTGGTGCATTAGTATCATTAGTATAAAAAATTAGGGTTAACTCTCTTCGACGAATGACAGTTAGGTATTTTATTTCTTTTTTTTTGAATATGAATATGATGTAACTAGCAGATGCCTGTTGAAACAATTCAACAGTAATTTTCCTAAAAATAGTGATGAATAAACATAAAATATGCAGTCAAGCAGCAACCAATTCCCTGGACTAGAGCATACATGCAATATGATTATCTAGTGTGCAATTTACAACTGTCTTTTGTCATTCCACATGTTATTTGAATATGTAAAATTGCATTGCATTTGTTTTTAAGCAAATGAAACTGACTGTAATGTATTGTTGGCAAAAAGTGTTTGGGTTTTGATTCAATGGGTGCATCCAGCACTACAGAGCACTTACATTCAAAAAGTAGCAGGAGGAATAAATTTCACTGAATGCAACCATTCCTTGTCATTTTACTGAGCACAGAAAAAGAGAGCTACTGAAGTGAGTGCTTTTAGACAGTTGTCATTTCTATAAGCAGTGTCCGAGGTAATGTATTCAATTCAAATAAATTTATTCAAGATGGTACAACAAAACCATGCATGTATATAGTACCAACACAAAAGTAAATAAATAAATAAACAAAAAATAAGCTGAACAACAACAAATAAAAACTCAAACACATTCCTCTCTTCATGCATTTTTTCCTTTTATGCTTCTATCTTTGATATATTTCTTTCAATCAGTTGACAGAGGAAATCCCACTTTCTTTATGGAATTCCCTCACAAAAAGAACATTTTTGTTCTTAACAATTTTTCTCAGATTGACTGTTTAGCACATATGAAGACAAACAGATCAATGTTGATATCGACATGAAAGTTTAGAGAAATGCAAAAAAAATTAATAATTTTCCTGTTATGTACTCTTGAAAATAAGCATTTTGATGTATAACTTTTTTTCTATGTTTAACCATTCAGGAGGTATAAAATGTGACAGACAGACATTTAGCTATTATATATATAGATGTGAATTTTTTCATTACTGACAGTGGATGGTATAAAAATAAGTTAGTATTTTGAGAGTTAACAGAAGGTACTGAAAATGAACTTACATTAACCCTCAGGGATGGAAATAAATTGCTACACAAAATTGAAGTTTTGAGGTCTTGCATAGTAGAATAGTATAGCATCATTTCTTAAAAGTTGCAATACCATCAATAAATGCCGAGTTATAGTTCCATAATCCTCTCACCTCGTATATTCTTTCCTTTCGTAGTTTCACAATAAAGCCACTCAATGTTTGGTCCTAACCTTACAAATAAAGTAGAGAACTACCCTACCATTCACCATGTTACTATTTCGTTAATTCCCTATTTCACTTATACTTATCACTTCCTAATATTTAATAAGATATGGAAGTGGTTTAATGTGTCTTTTGATAAAGTGTTTTTAAACTAATTTTATTTGGAAATTAAATATTTCAGTCCTATATGCCAAATAATTGAAAAATTGTTAAAAGAACAAGCTAATGTTATACGCAAATCAGTTAACTGAAATCTTCACATTCTATTGATTATAAACAATGTAATAACAAACATCAGAGAGAATTATGGACATTTTCAAAAGACAGTATAGTATGCCATGTGATTTGGATTTTCTAGTTTGTATCCAATTAAAACAAAACAAGTGAATGCTATAACGTTAGATTATGTCTTAGCAATATCTACAAGTTTTTAATTTGCATTAAAACTCACAACTCAAATAGGGGTGGAAAGATTATCTAAATTATGCAATTTGCACCAAACAAGTCTGACATGATAGGAAAAGTGTAGATTGAGAATATATTTAACTATTTATGTTTGAAAGTAAAACTTATATAATATTAAAATCAATTTATTACCTAGGTTTTGAATGTCAAGTTTATTGACATTCATTGATAATAAAGTAGTTGAATTAAATATTTAATATAACTGTAAATAGGTCATGGCATGCACATTTTTACCTACTCATTTCCAGAAGGTTAATATGACTAAAAATAACCATGAGAGTATATTGACAACTGAAATACACTATAGGTTAATTTGTGGAAAAAAGTTTTAAAAGACTTAAGTAACTTGTCAAATAAAAAAATCCCACATAAAAGTAAAGGCAATGATCACTGTTTTACACTAAATCCTAGTTACTATCTTTAGGATTCATTCATTTTACAATGGCTGTTTACACCATCATAAAGAACTACATTAAAGTAATCATAAGCCTAAATTTTACAGCAGTGGTAATGATAAAAACCATAAAAGTACTTACATAATGGCTACCAGGTGATGCAGATGAATAATTAATCTGAAAAAAAAATAAATAGTGAATAAACTTTGGTAAAATTTGGACATTATTTTTAGAATAAAATTTACAATACTTTTATTCAACACAATTTTCTTTAAACAGAAAAAAATCAACTTAAATACAAGCATACAAGCATGTTTGATACTAGAGTACTGACTTCTATGTTTTTTTAAAATCACTATTGTAATTAGCTACATTAAATTAACTAGGCCTAATCCAACTTAGTTTGAGAACTTTAATGGACTGCAAATGCCTGTTGAATGAAAAGGGGATGATGTTTTAGCTTCTATACCGAGGTCTTCTTCAGGTCACTATAGGTACTTGTGTGTAGTGTCTTACAAAGGTATGCACAACTCTGTAGTAAAGCTCCAAGCTGTGTAGGTTGAACAGGTGCAGTGATTGGCAGGAGTTGTCAGTACAACTGTGATGTCATCATATTATCTGCAGAGTTTGTTGAAGGTGGTTGCTCAAATATTGCTGATGCACAAGCCTTTGTTTCCGTTGAGTTCAGGTTAGTTTAGTTAGACATAGACAGCTTCTTCACCTTCTATTTCTGAAAAATGGTGAGCTTTGTCTATAATTCTATGTTGATCCCAACTTATGATGTTCAGCTAAGGCTGATTTATCTGGATGTATATGTCTAGTTGCATCTTTAAAATCGTTTAATCTCTGTTTTATGGTCTGACCAATTTATCCAATGTAAATTTGCCACATGAACATGGTTACTTCATAGATGAATTCTTTTTGTCTTGACTTGTTGGTTGATTGTTTCACTTTAGTAAGGATGTTTGAAGACCTTTTCCTGATTTCAAACTTTGACATTAAAGTTTTGGAAAATCTTTTTAAGTTTTTTGTTTATCTTGGGAATGTTGGGTATAAAAATGATTGATTTGTGTTGAATTTGGTCTCTTTGTGAGTGGTGGGAAATCACGTTCCTCTTGGTGGTACACATAAAACTGGAAGGGTATCCACTGTTTCTGAAAACTTTATCTAGGAGGGTTTGTTCTTTTTCAACATGATTTTCATCACAAATCCTTCTGGCTCTGTCAAACATGTTTGATATAATTCCTCATTTAACAGCTTTTGAGTAAACATAGGTATCTATTAGTGTGGGTGATGATATGGTTATCATGTCAGAGAGCGAATATGCCAAGAAACGAAAGTTATCACTTTTACTCTAATCTTTTATGCAGGGTAGATATTTTGGACTTAATTTTTATCTTGTGATTTTTAAGTTCAAAGTTAAACTATTAACTACAGTTTTATCATGGAAGATATACAGATCTCAGAGTTAATTCAACTATTGAGCAGGGGGATTTAATTAGGAGTTCCTTTACAATCAAATTTGATGATATAGATACTCCTCCAACTCCTACATTGATAGACATGCACCATCCCCTCCTTGTCCCCATCTTGTACATCATTATCTCACATTTGGAGGATGTGAGTGAAGACAAGATACTGACGGAGACAAGAAATGTCTTGACTCCTAAACTCCCCAAATTGTCCAGTGTCACATCAAAGGAGTTCATCCTTTTGACCTCATCCTTCAGAAGTTAGGTGCCTTGTGCCATTCAATCCAGGCATTACAACCAAACATCAGCCAGATGTAATTTATCACTGTAGTGACATTTAGGCTCACATCCAACAAAACCACAGGCTAAAAAGACCAGAGTGGTAGTTTACCAAGCTGAAGAACAACTACAAAACCTCTGAGAATTTCAATTAAAAGATAAATACAGTCCAGTAAGGAAGACTGAACTTACAAACACTCCTATGACAACAGCCACAGTGACCACAAGATGATGTCTGGAGATTGTCACTACAGAGTACCTTTGACATCCTACAAATACAGGAGTCACTGATGAAGCACCCAACCAATAACCCATAAGACTATGGCTTTTAAGTAACTTATATGATGAAGAAACCACTTTCAAGCCCATGCATAAAGATGGAATACCACCTGGGTCTTACATACCCCATGAGTAGAGCCAATACCATAAAGGGGAAAACCCCAAGATGTTGAGGAAATTAACAAACTGCAAGCAGTGCTTGTGGAGACTAAGCACATTTTGGTCAAAGCAACAGAGGTCAACCACAAACTATTGCTGGAAAAATGTCTACTGACAGCGGTCTTGAATAACCTACTCACCACCTTCAAAGTATACTTGTTGGAGCTCTTGTATGAAAATATGCATGTGTATGCAAACTTTATGTGTTATATTTACTTATTATATATTTTAATTTTTCTTTGTTTTTGTAACTATGTAATGATTCTGATCAATTAATTTCTTTCTTTATGCTAAATCTCTGCATGAGTATTTCGTGTTTCCTTTTATTCTACATTTCAATATTACAGGGTTTATATCACATTTCATATTAAAGGTTTAATTTCATATTTCAATCTTGAATGGTTTTTCATTCTAAATTTAGTATTTACTCTATTATTGTGACTATATGCATTTGAAAAAATGTTTTCTATACTGTTTTATCATTTTAAAAAGGCTTGATATTATGTTAATTTTGTTTCTGACTAAATGTCGATGTAATGTGTTTCTTTACTATCATTGTGTGGGTTGAGATCATATAATTCTGTTTTACTTTACGTAACTTTATTTAGTAGTTTCTATATATATGTTTTACGTACATACAGTCAAAAGTCCATGTTGCTCTTCTTTTTGTTTGTATTTATTTCATTTCAAAAGTTTTCACTTTTGTATATATCTTGTGCATTTTAAAGGGTTATTCTGTGTCAATTTTGTTATTTATTACTTGTTTAGCTAGCAATGTATGATACAGAGGACTTTCGTTTAGCTTGCGTTACTATGTTGAGTGTCCAGTAATATTCTGTTACATCACCTCCAACAGAAGGTTGTGATTTTCATGCAATTTCATGGGATCTTGCTGTAACTTTTTAATCCAAGTTAAGTTAAAGTAGGCTTGAAAACAGGCCTAATATCAAGGAGAAGAGAGTTATAGCATGCAAATATTACATATCTGGAACATCCTAAATCTGGTTATGTGCTAAATTTAACCTGGGTTTGACTTTCTGTAGCTGGACTGGTCAAGGAATGTATCTGCTATTTTATGGGATAGTTACACTGTATTTTATTTCATCCTGTGTTCAGAGGACTAATCTCACAGTAGTCACATGAAGCAGGGATAATTCTGCATTCTGGTTTCTATTTTCTGATTGACCAGCTATAGACAATGTGTACTATAAATGTAGTTTTGATGCTTTTTAAGAGATTCTTTCTGACCCCTGAGTAGAGCACTTCATTTTGTGTATGAAAGAATTAAGACTCACTGACAATGTCCAGTCCTTGTCCATTTACACCCCTTTCTAACCACTGTGTATGCTTTATTTTCACTTCATATAATTTTGGAATTAAGTTTTTTGATATACTAAAACCCCCATTACAGTTCATTTTCGTTTGAATTTTCCTTACTTCTCAACACAATAGTCACCACTATCCTGACCAGGTACTCTCCTACTTTTATTTTACTCAGACTTGAACATTTGCTTCTTATCACTCACTGTGACAAATAAATACATCTATTCTTCTACATACAAGATCCATGAAGCTTCTTTTTTTGGCAAGACTTAAGTGCTTATGTGCTGGTTCTTCCTTGAGATTACAACAGTGACAGCCAATGGTGTGATTACTCTAAAGCTTCTATAGTTTTAAAAAAGTATGCACTTAAGCTTTACAAGACCACTCTTCTAATTTCCCATTATGATGTGATTATAAGAGATGTTGCTGAAAACACCTGTTTATTTAATAATTTAACACAAAAGCACACAAAAAATCTAATCATTAATAACTACTGATGTGTGAACATAATAAATTCTTGACAAGTTACTTACAGTGGATGTGTTAGGTTGCCATGCTCTACCACCAGGCCCTTGCCTTTAGGTAAAAGAAAAATCAAAATAATTATTGTTTTAAGCATATAGAAACTACTATTGACCACACTTGCATTGCTATAAATTTACAGGTACTGAAAATGGGATTTAAAGGTATAGCTGGAAGGTATACAAATGAAAGTGTTGTTCTTCATATGGACAAACTGTCTAGATAATTGGTGATTAGATAATATTTCAATTCTTTTCAACACTTTCATATGTCTTCTTACATATCAATGACTGAGAAACAAAATTAAATTTTAGTTCGTATGTGACAATATAAATAAATTATTAAAATCACTGTAAAGAAAATAAGTGGAAAAGTTTTTAGACAAATAATCTGTTATTTAGTCATAATGTTGACCACATATTTTCTCTTTCTCTTACAGTGATTTTAACTCTCTCACTATGAGCTCCATTCCATGGACCAACCTTGTAACTATTTTGTGCTTGTTATAGTTTTCATAATATAACTTTTAATACAGTATGCATATCGTCATAAAATTTTGCAGATTATCAGTAAACATTAAAAGACTTTCGTACACAACATACAAAATTTTTGTATTAAGTTTCAAGATTTTTTAAGTAATGATTTGCTCATGCATTTTTCTTTTCAAATGTTGACTGTCCTTGTGAATGCTATGGTTGTATGGTTATTTTATACATCAGAAAATTGTCAAATTTCACATGCAAAATCCTTATAATCTCATAATAACCTCCACACATTTGTCAAACGTTTTTGTTTAGAAAAAACTTGATATTTTATCTGTTATTTTCATTATTGTATCTCTGTATGGTTGATTTAACTGACCTTAGAACTACCATAAAAATTAGGAAATAGATACAAGTTATGCTTTTTTCATGTTATAATGATTACAAATTATAGCAAGAAACCATTATAACTGAAATGTGATTGTATTCTACAAAATACTAGTCCACTAGAACAAAGCCAAGACAGGTCACTTTGTAAAAGCCAGTATTATACTATTGGATAATATAACATGAGTGCATGTGTGGCACATTTCAGTTATAATACATGACATATGTATATATATTATTACTATTTACAAATAAGTTCTGAAATTTCAATTATTTTCCTTAAAACATAGAACACTAAATAACGAAATATAGAAAACAATGATCTCTTCTACTTGCTAACTTTGTACTTGTTTGTTGGTTGGTGTAATTTGCTAAGTCTTGTCAAATTTTGTACATGTAGGATGTACAGTGCCTTGCAAATGTCTTCACCCCCCTGTGCTAATAATCATTTTTAATTATTTCCTCGTGAAAAACATAACTCAAATGGCCAAAAATATTTATTATATTAATCTCAGACCAGTTTCTAATGATTACAGTGAACAAAAGGTGCATTGTTACTCACTTAAGTGATATAACACAAAGAAATCTTGAAAACACATGTTGCAACATTCTTCACTCCCTAACATGATTATGAAGTTAATATTTGGTTGAAGCTCTATTGGCATCAATGACAGCTGAAAGTTGTTTCGGATAACCCTCCATAAGCTTTACACAGTATACTGGAGATATGTTTACTCACTCCTGCTTGCAGATATCCTCAAGTTCTGGTAAGTTGGAAGGACAACTTCGATGCACAGCAATTTTCAAATCTCTCCACAGATTTTCAAAGTGGATTTAGGTCTGGGCTTTGACTTGGCTAGTCAAGAACTTTAATTCTGTTTCTCCGAAACCATTCTTGGATTGCCTTTGATGTGTATTTTGATCATTGTCCTGTTGAAATGTAAACCTTTGACCGAGTTTTAGTTTTTCAGATGACTTCTTCAGGTTTACCTCCAACATCTGTGTATATTTTGCACTGTCAATGATCCCTTGAATGTGTACAAGTTCTCCAGTGCCAGCTGCAGAAAAACATCCCTACAGCAGTGGGACTGTATTTGCCGAGTTGTAAACAGTATTGGGTTTCTGCCATACATACTATTTGTCATTTAACCCAAAACCTTCTATTTTGGTCTCATCTGACCATAAAACTTTCTGCCACATTGTTGTATGGTTATTGATATGTTTATGGGCATAGTCCATTAGCGATCTAAGATGCATTTTCGTCAGTAGTAATTTCTTTCTTGCCACCCTACCGTATAAGCCTTTTTTCTGTAACATACACGATATTGTCAAAGTGTGTACAGTAATTCCAGTTGCTGCTATTGAAGTTTGCAGCTCCTTCAGTGTCACTGTTGGCTTGACAATCGCTTCCCTGACAATTTTTCTGTTTGTTCGAGTGCAGACTTTCTTAGGGTGACCTGATCTTGGTAAGGTTGAAGTAGTGTGACACACTTTCCATATCTTCACAACTAACTTTACAGTATATAATGGCAAATTGAGAACCTTTAAATTGTGCTTCTGAACAATCTTCTCCCTTAGGTCTGTAGAGAGTTCTTTTCTCATCATTCTCAAAACATTCTTAACTTTCAAAATACTCTGCTTAAATCAATACTGATGGCTCTATATGACCTAAAGTATTTTTTCACATGGCTTTATAATATACTTTGGTATCTGATAGAGTTGTACAGAGTCACTTGTATTTACTTTAGCAGGGTAGTGACGTAAAGTTAAATCAACGATGATAAAAGCTGAGGAGGGTGAAGACTTTTGCAACTTGTATTTTCAAGATTTCTTTATGTTATATTACTAAATTGAGTAACAGTGCATCTTTTGTTCTTTGTAATCATTAGAAACTGGTCTGAGATTAATATATTAAATACTTAATTTGAACCAACGTTGCATTCAACATATCATGTGACACACAAAAACTGATATTTAGGAATTTTTTTAAATATTTACTTTTAACTCTTTCTGCAGAGGTACTCTTCACTGCACATGACACATTCAAAATTTTATTAAACTACTTTTTGTTGTTATACCAATTAGAATAGCATAAAATCTCAGCTAATAATCCATATGTTAATAGTACACAAGTTTTAAGTTCTTAATTCTAAAAGGAAATATATAAAAAAATCCTGAATTTCCACTAGTGTGACCCACTTGACAAATTTTGTCTTAACATGTCATCATCCCTATTTTATTCAACACCCCTCTAAAATGTACGAAATAAAACGTAAAATGCTCTTTATAAAATTGTTATTGTTCAAACAAACCATAATTTTTCGGCCTTCAATTTTGATTTGCTACAGAGCTATCAAAGAGAAAATCAGACTCATTCTGCCACACCCACCTGTCACATCCTCTCTTTCACAATTGGTTGATAGTTCTTTCTTATGTTTCATTATATATTATTTATAACAAATAGAAAGTCAAGGTTTTCATCTATCAAATGGCATTTTTGTATAAAATTGTGTTTTGAACAGATAACCATTAATGTCACTCGGAGTAGCAATTTCGTTCCCATGGGAAAGTTAACGACTAGCTTGGATGAATTTGTAATGGCTCTTGTCTCATAGTTAGAAAGCCAGGAAAATTTTTAGAAATAAGTGAATTTTTCTACTTTTTGTATGTTATTAGTCTATATTCTTTGGTGTATTATTTAAGTAAAAAAAATTGTTAAGTGCTTTACCATAATTGCTAAAAAATCAGGCTTAACTCTACTCCACAATCGAGGGCAAGAAAAAAGAAGATTGGGTAAGTACTTTATTTCTTGTTTTTCATATTTACTCTTTATTTATTATTATAAAAGTAACTAAAATTAAAAGTACGAATCTTTTTAAGTTATTTAAGACTAGATTAGGTAAAATAAGTAATAATAATATGATTAAAATTGTTCACGAAGCAGCTCATGGGTAATGTAAAGCGATAGCGTAACGTGAGCTGCACATTCCCCGAGTGATTTACAATTTATAATGGCGTGGATAGCAGTTAGACACAGTTCATAGGGCAATAAAACAATAAAACTTAATTACAAATAGATGTTACGAACTTAGAGCTACTTAGGATAAACGAATGTAGTTTCAGGTTATAATTTGAAGTCATACTAGAAATAAAAGAAGGTTAATTTAGGTTTATTTCGATTTTTTTTGGTGGTTACGAGGTTGGTCGAATTGACCGATCCAGTTTTGAGATTAGGATAGAGAAAATAACATATAAACTATAAGGATTTGGTGAAAAAAAAAACGTTTGAAATGCATTTAGGAAGTTTTAGGGATTACACAAAGGAAAGTTGAGATTTTTGAGATTAGGATAGAGAAAATAACATATAAACTATAAGGATTTGGTGAAAAAAAAACGTTTGAAATGCATTTAGGAAGTTTTAGGGATTACACAAAGGAAAGTTGAGATTTTTGAGATGACGAAAAGTATTTTTAATTTTAACATGAAAATTACTTTGCACATGGACTATTCAAAACAAATACTCAATATATTCATGGACAAAACTTTATTTTATTTTATTAAAAGTACTTCACTAAGAAATATGACTTTTTGTGTGTGAAAGACTTGTAATATTAACTGAAAGACTGCCAAATTTCATGAAGACCCAATATATAGAGAGTTATAAGTATTAAATTGATGTCAACTTTAGACAAGTACAGAAGGTCATGTGACTCGGTCAACTCGACCGACCCCGTGTCGAAAGATTTAAATGAAGAAATTCACTAACGTATTATACTAACTTATTGACATACATTCATAAAATAGTAGTTCAAAAACATTTTGAATGCAAGTCTACAAATGTGCTGACATGCTCTTTGACCCCTGACCATAGGAAGACCCGTAGCAAGAGGGTTAATCCTTTCTTTATATTTTCAGATTTTACTGTACTTTGCTGCATTTGTTCATTATTTTCTTATGCTATATTAGAATATAAAGTTTAAACCCATCTACAAAATATATCCTTTAAACATATTATTAATAGCTAAAGCTTAGAATTCATGATCAATTTCAAGACTTGAAAGTTTTTCATACTTTCTGATATCACTTACACAAATGGTATTTGACTAGTATGCACTTATATACATTTGTACAGATGTAAAGAAAGTCAAATTACTCATTATTCTTTGGGTTGAACAGGATTATAGATATTAGTAATAAGCAATAAGAAGAATATTGACAGTTTAAAATAAATGGGTACATGTACAAGATACAATGAGGAACTATAAACTTGCCTGGTTAAGGATTGTATTCCCACTCATATGACTTACGTGTGTTCTAACAAGTTTCTCAGAACTGGCCAATTTTTAATTATCTTAATAATTATATTTACCCCCTGAGAAATCTACAGAGGAAAAGATTAACCTTAGTTTGAATTAAAATAAAAAAGACAAACTTAAGAGAGTTGAACAAGCTAAGTTAAAAGAAAACTGATTTAAATTTACTTTTCATTTTGTGTATTTAAAGGACAGTTTGGAATTTTTGCGCTGATGATCTTACACATTTCATTCAGTGAGATAAGCAAGCATATATGAAAAAATAATGTTGAATATACCCTTCACATATTAAAAAAACACAACTTACATGGACATTGAAGGAATTCCAGGACCCACTGCACCACCTGGTGGTCTCATTGGTCCATAACCCTGAAATAAAAAACTGTCAATATCATGATAATGAAAATTATTTTGATATGGAGATTAAAACAGCAATAAACTCACAACTTCATTTTTGTTCTTAATGTTAGTGATAATCAAAAATAAGACTGACAAAATTTCATGGGCATCACCTAATATAAACTTTCTAATCATTTATAAATATGTTTATTCTGATAACAGGTTGAAAGTTTCTTAGTAAAAAATACTAATGAATTTGTAGGAATTGAATTTAGAGTGCATTTTTTTTTAATATTGTTTTTAACTTGACTATGAGTGATATTTCATCTAGTATCAGTAAACAGGGCAGCTCATTTCCTAAGGTCCAATCTAAGAAACTGTTAGGATTATTGGACTTCTTTAATATAAATAAAGTATTAGTTAACTTAGTGTTGTTCACTAATATTTACAAGTACAATTGTCAAATGCCTGGTGATTAGGGAACTTGACTCAAAATCTGTGGGTGATAAGTTTCAATCCCATCACTGAGCATACTCACCCTTTCAATTTTGGGAGTGTTATAATGTTATGGTTAATCCCATCTTTTGTTGGAAAAAGAATAGCCAAAAAGTTGACTGTGAGTGGTTTTTACTAACTGCTTTCCCACTAATCTATTACTTAAAAATTAAGGATGGCAAGCACACAGAGCCCTTAAGTAGATTTGTGTAAAATGCAACAAACAAACAAGCAGTTTTAAAAGTGGGTAAAAAAAAAGTATTATGTTACTTAATAGATAATGTTCTCTAGAAAACCAAAACAAGATACCACATTTTCTACTCGTTTTGTTAACTCTTTCAGCACAGGCTCAGACCCTAGGACTGACCTTGTAACCATTTTGTGTTTGTTATAGTTTTCATGCTATAACTTTTAAATTAGTAAGGATATGTTAATGAAATTTGGCAGATTATCAGTAAACATTACAATGCTTTCACATGCAAAATATAAATTTGTTTTTATTAAGTCTTAATTTGTAAAGCATTT
>NW_013666036.1:398832-412516 GCF_000517525.1 Limulus polyphemus
GAAAAAAAGCAAACAATTATCTCTTCTAGTTATGAACTTTGTAATCGGTTGCTGCTTGACGTAGGTTGCTAAGCCTTTAAACATTTTGCACATATACATTTGAATAACTAAAAAATCATAAATTACTACAATAATACCATAGAATTTCACTATCATTTATCAAACTTAGTAACCAAGATGTATTTTAGTCTAAAAAACTATGAAATTTTATGCAGACTAAAGACACACACCCTACCTCCTTGAAATTTTGGTTCAAAAGAAAGAAATGGCATCCAAGCCCATTAAAATGGAGGACATTCTAAGCTTCTGATTGGTTATTCTTGTCATATATAGAAGTAAGTGTATATAAGGGAGCATTTCCAAAAATGGAAAGAGGTGGGTGAGGTGCCAGTGTGTTTGATTTATTACATGAGCAATATCTTAGCAAATAAAAAAAGATAAGACGTTCTTATTTTATATTCTAGCTTGTTAATATCTGTACTTTGAGTGTGTAATTCATATGAAACTATAGATGTAATATTTTCACTTCACAAACATCTAATTTGAACCAGTGCTGCATTCAACATACCACATGACACACAAAAATTGATGTTTATCTTTATTTTTTAATATTAACTTTTGAATTAACAAACTGAGTAATGCATAGTACTAAAATTTGAATTATAATCTACAGTTTGATACTTATTGACATAAATTCATGAAATAGTAGTTCAATAAAATTTTGAATGCGAGTCAACAAACGTGATGACATGGCCTTTCACCCACGACCTGTCTGGAAAAGGTTAGAGCTTGTAGTCTGCTCTCAACACTGTATTATGAATTTGTATAAGAAGCAAAATCAATAATGGTAAAAATTCTTTATTCCTTACACCAGGATTCATTGGTCCAAGGTGCTGTCCTCTAGGTGGATTCATTCTTGAATTCATTGGGCTCATTCCTGGTGGTCCTAAGAAAAGGATAATAAAACACTTTAGATATAATCAGTAATTTTACTCTCACAAGGATTGCTTTCAATATGAAAAAGCTGAAATTCCAGTGTACCATTAATTGTAAGAACTTGACAAAGGATCAACATTCTTGTAACTCTTGTCTAAAATTCATTTTTGATACAAACAATGAAACGTCTGCAGTCTCAAACTAACAAAAATGTTACATAATCCTATAAAATATGTCTTCAAAGTGTGCACATTGTTTTGATTCTGTTTGAGATCTAGGCCTGTAATAGAAAATTCAAACTGGAACACTAAGAAATAAAATTAATAAAATAAAGAAAATGTTTAAAATCTTACATAAGCAGAATGTTCAATTTCTACAAATGAATTTCTTGTAACACTTAAAACATATATTCACATTTTTTACAAATGTTATTTGTAATACTATTAATTGCACATTCCTCAGAATGTAACAGAAGTTAAATTACAATTTTTTTCTTACTCTTACAAATCTTTAAAAGAAAATGGATTTATTCAAATGAAACTAAACTTAAGATATTAAAATAACTAAAAAAAAATAAAACATAAGAATTTTTTTGAAAATATTTGATATTATATGCCCTACTTTTCAATACATTTCTAAAGATCCTCTAAGCAGTTTAGTATTTTTTTTCTGCTTTTGGGCAGCTAATACTCATCAACAATGATATAAAAAAATGTGAATATTTTTCATTATTCCCCCAAAGTATGCAAGATAAAGAAGCCCACAAAACTTACATCACTGAAATTAGATAATTATTATTATTATTTTCTGCAATTCTAGATGAAATAAAATATACAATAAGTATACAAATTTATAAAACAACAACAACTAATGGATATTTTTAATATATTACAGTTTTTTTTGTTGAAGAAGATAGTAAAAAAATTATTTTGTGAAAAAGCTTTGACATATTTTTTCACATATTTATAACACTTCCACATTTTATGGAAGTGACAACTTAATATACATTACTGATTGCCATGTTGTAGCTCAGTGACAACAAAAATACATATAAATAATTTAAACACTGGACAAATTGTAGTAATAAACAGTTTTAACAATTATTTATTTTTCTTAGGTTTTAAAGGAAGGTTAGGTCAGGTCCACACTCTATGATGAATTTCTTACAGTGTTACTGTATCTTTGTCCTTCTTAAGCTGCTAAAATAGTTTACTTTATATAAAATATTGAGTTTTACTTTAAAATAATGCCGTTGTTGAAAGAAATTTAATGTAGAATATGCTACACTTTTTCTACTACAATACACAGAAGCAACTTATTTCATTGATTAAAATTCCCTGATCACAACTCTCAAAGCTTTTAAATCTCTTTGCTGACAAAGATTTAAATATACATATACATTTTTGTTTCTAAAGTTAGTACAGGAGAATTCAGTTTTGTATGTATTAACTGAAACTGAACAATTAGTCAAATGATCGGAAACCAAGATAGCTTGCTTTGATCAGAAGTTATTGATAAGAAGATAAGAAATGAACATGTTAATTAACAAAAGCATAACATCGAGACAAGAGGTTTTACAGTGACAATAAAAGCTGTAAAGGGTAATTCAATTTAGGTGTTGGTTCCTTTAATTAAATAGTAGCTGCTGTAGTGACAGACAAAGCAGGTACAGCTGAGGTTAAACAGAAAAAAAAAATGTCAATACTAATAAAGAAACAGTAGTGTTAGGCAAAGACAATGACAAGTAAAGATGTAACTGTGCATAAAAGAATGATGTGAACACATGAATGGCACATTTAGGTGCACAGAGATGTTGCTTACCTTGCCAGCTTACAAACTCTCCACCGTCAGCTAGAAACAAGAATGTTGATGGATGAGTAGAAAGAACTGTTAGTAAGGAAGAAGAAAGGTTAGAGGTTAGGATTAAAAGCATTCTAATATTTAATAAAACAAACCAAGCACATTAACAAATACAGGGAGTAATGGGTACACAAAAAATTCAATCCGAAGGCTCAAAACTATATTTTATTGGCTCTGCTATATATATATATATCCTTTTGCAGTTCACATGGTCATATTTATTGATCCTTGTTATTCAAATGTAAAGTACTCCCTGATGTTTCCTTTATAAGTGGCTCAGTGGTAAGCTTGAAGATTTATCATGCTAAAATTCAGAGTCTTATCCCTGCAGTGGGCACATCACAGATAGCTGATTGTGTAGCTCTGTGCTTAACAACAACAACACAAACAAACTTCCTTTACACGAAAAAACTAAAATAAGCATTTCCAGAAAGTTAATATTTACATATGCAAAATAGGCAGATTCTGTTGAATAAGACTGATGTCTACCGATTCACCACTATCTACACCTTTTGCCCGTTGTTCTAACAACGTTAAAACAGCTTATCGACTGCTTGAGAAGATTTTCAAGAAGAAAGTAAACCTACAGACATCGGTCTTATTCAACAAAATCTGCCTACAAGAAAATCTGTCACCAAAGTACACCAACATATGCAAAATATAGAATAAAATTCTAAAAAGCTTTTTTTGATTTCAGATTTTTCCATTGAATTATGAATGTGAGAAGTATTTTGTTCATGCACCATTTTATATGACTAGATCTAACATCTAGTAGGGGAAAAAAAAAGTCATGTTACTATCGTATAGAACAATTATTACTGAAGAGAGAACAGTATATATATATATATATATATGAAAATTAATACTATGTAATACAGGGATTATGGATGTTATATCACAAAGGAAGTTAGTTTTAAAATAGCACATTATCTTAAATAATGTAAGGGAAACTTAAATCATGAGTGAATAAAACAATGTA
Organism: Limulus polyphemus; assembly: GCF_000517525.1. NCBI lineage: Eukaryota > Metazoa > Arthropoda > Merostomata > Xiphosura > Limulidae > Limulus > Limulus polyphemus. The sequence goes on from NW_013666036.1 coordinate 402,608, forward strand.
CAAAAATTCAAAGTATTTATTAGAAAACTAAAGCTATTTAGACAAATATTTAAAGTATTTATAAAGCATCTGATGTGGTTTTGTAAATGAATAAAATCTCTAAAAAGAAGAACAGAATTTTGTCATAGTTTGTGGTAAAAAATGTGTACAACTGCTGCCCCTAGTATCAGTATTTCTAACCAAATAGTATTTATAACTTTAAGCAACATTGTGTAATCCATCAGCAAACCTAAAGTTATGCTGAGAAAAGTTTATCAAAACCAGGATGACTTGGCATAAGCAATCCTGCAAAAACTGATAAGTAGAATGTAAAAAATCTGATTATCTAGCAATAATGTAAACAACTAAAAAAAAAATATGAAAATAGTTTCCTTAACCATAAGTAGGGGAAAATTTATTATTATAGGGAACAATTTTGTAGATAAACTCAGAAGAACTGTTGACAATTTAGCATCATTTCACATCAATGCTGAAACCTTATTATTATAGGGAACAATTTTGTAGATAAACTCAGAAGAACTGTTGACAATTTAGCATCATTTCACATCAATGCTGAAACCTTATTATTATAGGGAACAATTTTGTAGATAAACTCAGAAGAACTGTTGACAATTTAGCACCATTTCACATCAATGCTGAAACCTCTGATCTGTTACATTTCATCCCCTACCTGGTCTCGTTGGGTCCATAGTGTTTGGTATCATGTGTTGGCCTGGAACATTACCAGGAGCCTAAGAGAAGGACCACATTATATGTTAAAAACTATCCAACATTGTAATGAGATAATGTTACATTTACTAAACAGATAAACACACTAAGTTATGCATAGATCCTTAGATTGTGATCTTAAGCAATTTGAAAATTTCTTCTTTACTTCTTACACAGATTCTGTCATGGAATAATAAATTGTCCTTTACTTAAAAACTGCCTTTCCCTTAAGACACTCTGTGTCCAATTATTTTTTGCATACCAGGGAATGTATTATACAGGTAGTGGTGAATATCTGGTATCATTTGATATTAACTAGTTATAATTAAATCTCTCTATCCTCTCATTACTTGAAATTTAACCATAACTGACCCAGTAAATCTCATTTTAATACCAGTTATGATTAACACAAGACCAACAATCTTTACAGTATAACAAAAAACAAACATACAAATGAAAGTTCTTTTAAATTCCTGATATTACTATTATTATTATTATGAGAAATGTCGATAAAATTGAAATCTCAAATAATGTTGTTATTGTGTAGGTAAGAAAACTGCTTAAAAGATACTTGATTTCAATATAACAAGCAAATAGAGCAAAACTGTAAACTAAATAACATAAATCTTACATTAAAATCAAGTTGTTGGCTCATTCTTACTCCTGGCCGACCCGGATAACGAGGTGACATGAACGGCTGGAAAAAAGAAAACTATTACACATTTTCCTATTTTATCAATACTTTCACTTGAACATTACTTAACTTTATAAAGCACAATTATGCTACCTTGCTGACGATCACACTTAGTAAAAAATTAGTATGCCTAATTTTTAATTACTATGTTACAAACTATGTCTATATTTTTACAGTAGTTATTTAATCAACCTTATAGTGATTATAATCAAGCCCGGATAATTTGATTAAAATCTTTCATATGAATGCGTTACTTTAGCAGCAATATTAATTATAAGACACAGCATGTAAACTCTTCTAATATTTAGGCAATAAATAATAAACTGTAAATCACTAAAATCGCAAACCTAAAACAAATAATCATTTTGTTCAACTCGCTAGAATTTATTTGAAACACAAAATATCATTTTTAAGGCTCAGTTATCATTCTTGTATTTAAAGAAAACAACGAAGCAGTTTGACAGCACATTCATCATTACACAAGCAGAGTTAACTACAGCCACAGCTAGATGGCGCCACCCCACCTGATTCTGCATCATTTGACTATGAGGAGGAGGTTGGGAATGAGGGGACGGCTGTGAAACTGGCTGCTGAGGCTGAGAAGGTCTGATGTGAGAGTTCTGTAGAGGATATAGAGTAAGATAACTATCTACAGGAGGTAGAAAGGGCACTACGTTCAGTCTAAACTCACATAGCACATTATAAACAGCAATAAAATATTCATATACATATAACTATTATTGAGGAAAATTTTTCCCCATCACATGCAAAAAACAAACCAAAAACGTATCATAAGCATTCATATTTTTAAACATCTTAACACTATATTGTAGCTTAAATAAGTATGTATGCTGCACAATTCCCTTTCGTTAATTGAAACACAAACTTCGGGTCGTTTTCTTTTCAACAGAAAACCTAGTGTTTCTATAACAAGTGGTTTCGGTATCCTGTCATAAATTCTAGATGAAAATCGCACTTTCACTGACATGTAGCGCCATCTGTTGATAATATAATTTGTTTACTTATAACCACATGGTTGTATTCCTTTCCACTGGCTTTAATATTACTCAACGCTGATTTACTTCTATCAAACGCTGTAATAAGTACGTGTTCAGATAATCTGTACATGTCATTAGAATATACACAAAAGTCTAAACTTAAATTTAAAATTTGGAGACGGCTTGACTGGGTAATAAAAGAAATTTTATTACATGCACATTTGCAATAGTTTCTTTCACTACCCATTCAAACCGTCTCCAAACTTGATTTTCTAACAAGTGAATTCCTCGTTTATTAAAATCAAATATGTTAGAAGAAACCAGTTGTACTCCAAGGGGTAGAAACTGTTTATAACGAATTATTTCAATTTTGTTCAATACAGATTTTTAACGCAAAATAATTTCCATTTAGCAAATATAGTATTCATTTTATTAAGTATAAACTGGAACTCATTTTACTATTTCATTACTGTGAAACAATAGAAAATATTTCTATGGTTGTTATCCGCAGACTGTTAATATCGTTTAGGCTTACAGGGAAAAAACCAGCAGGGCCTACTGGTCCGCCAGTCATTCCATCACCAGGGGGCATCTGGCCTAATGGACTGGGAGCTGTAGGGTTCTGAAAAAGAAATATTTCTAAATTCAGACAGAAAATTGGCATATTTTTTATGACAAAATTATGAAATTAGCAAAAATAAAATTCCTTATTATACAAATAAACCGTGGCTCTTAACACTAGGGACAACCCAACCTTTAATATAACTTTTGAACTTCACTGTTCCATTTCATAAACAATGATAAAAACTATCCTTGAGCAAAGGTACATCAGAACAACAGGATTCACTGGCTGGCGACTTCTAAAATTTGTTTGGGTTCTTAACACAGTAATGAGCTGCCTACTGAACACTAAACTTCGAAGAAAAGAAATAAATCATCAGGCCCTCCTACACAATCAGTTGACATTTCCAAGGCTGATGGTTGAAACTATTGTTATGGAAACGAACGGATAACAGAAAAACGAGCCTTATAGCCGTCTAATTTTTTTGCTTATTATATAACTTAATGTTTATATTTAAAGTCAGCCATAATACGAGGGCCCCCAGTGGCACAGCGGTATGTCTGTGGACTTACAACGCTAGAAACCGGGTTTCGATACCCGTGTTGGGCAGAGCACAGATAGCCCATTGTGTAGCTTTGTGCTTAATTACAAACAAACAAACATAACAGGAGGAAGCTTAAAGTCATTCGAAAAACACAATTCGTACACGTGTATGTTCTTACATACACACAGAGTCGTAACTTTATGCTTAAAACTTCGAAACGTAAATTAGTTACATTAAACATTTAATTTCTGGACTCTGCCATCATCAGATGGAAGTATTCCTAAAAGAACGTGATTAACTCTTTTTCAAGTTGCATTCATCAATTTATTTGCACTTTAAATTAAAAGCTGAATATAATTAAATCATTGTTACCTAAATTGTATGTCTAAATCAGTCACACATTTATTTTATATGGATAAATCATTGTCACCCATTTCAAGTGCCTAAATTATTATCGTCACCAGTTTGACTTCTAAACCAGCGTAAGTCGTTTCACATGGCTAAATCACTATCGCTTGTTTCATGCAACCAATTCATCATTACCCGTTTCATATGAGTAACTCGTATTTTGTTTCATGTGACAAAATCACTGTTACACGTATGATATGACTAAGTCATCGTTACATTGTCATCCATTTCAAGAGAATGAACTAAATCATCATCGATCGTTTTAAAAGATTAAATCAATATCATCACCACCTATTTCAAGGACTACGTGATTTTCAGCGGCTCACGTGGCTAAAATCAGTATCACTTGTTTCACATAACTAGATCATCACCAACCGTTTCGAGTTATGTAACTTGATCATAGTTTAAGAAACTAATATATAACGCACTTCTCAACATATCTAAGCATATGTATACATGCCGTTTTTCTGGGTATGTCTTAATAACCGAGATAATCGATTACTGGGAGTGAATGAATTAATATCGTCGACTGTGTATCACGTGATGACTGTTTCGCCATCATCATGTGCTCAGAGCCACGACGTTTCACTTTATCAACGACGGCATAAAGCATGTGACTGCTGGTTCCTGGGTATTCTTGAATCACTGATCAACCGTTTCATTCATATCTCATCATGTAAGCAACGTTGCTGATTCACCCAAACTAACAGAGCTAATCTGTAATATAACCAGATAAAAATTAAGCCCGAATCGTCTATTCTAGTAAATTATTATTAATATAGACTAACAAATGATTGGATTACCATAGAAGGTTATTCACGATCTATGGTAGCGATACAAAATGACTGTACTGGCCTTACAACTTCTTCTTCCGCCATTGATGGTAAGTTATGTAATGGTTCTGTTTATGGAATATTAATCATCAGTATAATTTTCGCTACAGAAGGTTATCGCGCAGTATATTGGAGTCAATATTGCTCCATACCCACCTTTTGGATTACCAAAGTCAACCTACAATACGCTGACGACGAATCCTGAGGATCCATTTAAACAGCCCAAGGGCATAGGATGTCCACTGAAAATGTCTATATATGCTTTGTGTGTTTCTTGAATTTCGCACAAAGCTATTCGCTAACCGTCCCAAATCTTAAAGTGATAGACTAAAGGAAAGAAAGCTTGTCAAAACCACCCACCGCCAACTTTTGGAATACTCCTTACCAACAAATAATGTAATTGGTCATCACATAATAACGTCCATATGACAGAAAGGGGGGAAGCATAATCAGCGACGAGCTTCGACCCCGCGACCCACAGATTTAAGAGTCGAACGCTCTTACCACAAAGCCGATATTGTACGAATTTCTTGCACGTGGAGGAACTGGAATACTAGCTTGGACAAATGGATGTTTCGTCTTTAATAACCCACACCTTAGTTGTATCTTCTACACAAAGATGGTACTCCCTTGCGGTTTGTAAAACTCAAAAAAGGTTAATAAGCGAAAAGAAAATATTTTGGAAGGAAAGAAAAAACGGAAAAGACAGCAAGAAAAGAGTCGGAAAATAACAGTGAAGGCATACAGAAAAAGAAGACCACCACGATAAAAAAAATGGAAAATAACAAAGAGAAGAAAATAAAAGAAATTTTTAATTTGTTAGTGTGGGATGTGGTAGAATTGTTTAATAAGAATAAGGATGTTCATAAACATAAGAAGATATTCCTAACGGAGATATGGGTGGAGCAAGAGTCAAAAACTAGTACTGATAAGAAATTTCAAGTTAAGTATGAGTGAAAAGTAAAACAGGCAGAGACAGAAAAGAAAAAGTAAGAGTAAAAAGAGGTAATACTATAGAAGTTAAAGGAATTTTGGGATGAAAAATGAAGATGGAGGACGAGAAGATGGTAATTCCAGTAAACAGAAGCAAGGAGAAGGGAATAATTTTACAGTGTATAATAACCAAGGGTGAAACAAAAGATTGTTGAAATGAAGTAAAATTGGAGGAAGGTTGCAAGAAAGGAAACATAATACTGGTGGGAGATATGCACGCAAAGTTTCGGAAATGATAATAATATGATATAGAAGTGAATTGGTTTACTTTGTTTCTGATATTCGCGTAAAGCTTGCTGCGTTAGCCGCTCTAATTTTGAATTGAAAGATTATAGAAAAGGTAGCTTGTCAACAACACCAACTACCAATTCTTTACGTATTCTAATCGAATAATGTTATTTGACTGTCACTCTTGTTGCGCACTCAAAGTGTGAAACGCGATTTTTAATTTGCGGCAATGGGGCAAGGACCATGGATCCTCGAATGCATGGTCTGGTACACTAACCATGAAGCCACACCCTGTCATACTAAAAGAGGAAGAAGGTATGGGATATCCATGAAAACTATGTAGAAAATAACAAGACCAACAAATGAATAGACAAAAAAACTTTATGGAATTTGGGGGATTGAAATGTTCTTTATCGGAAGAGTAGGTGTGGAGAAGGAAGAAGGATGGAAAGACAAAAAGAGGGAGAGGAAAAGTACGGAATTGCAAGAATCACGTGAAAGAAAAATGAAACAGGAGAGGATCCGCAAAGAAACAGAAAACAGTGAAACAACCAAGAAACGTTTGAAAGCGTTGAGGAGAGAGAGAAAAGGAAATGGACAAGCAAGCATTGAAGAAGGTCGGATGAACACTTTTAGAACAGTTTCAGGAAGTATTGCAATAGGTAAAATGGGGAAGAGGAATAACGGATGAGATATTAGATAGTTCAATGAACAGAATAGTAACTTGAAAAATCTAATTAACAAGTTTGAAGAAAGGAAAAAGTTCAGGACAAGATGGTTGATTTGTTTGTTTTTGAATTTTGCGCAAAGCTACACGAGGGCTATCTGCGCTAGCCGTGCCTAATTTAGCAGTGTAAGACTAGAGGGAAGGCAGCTAGTCATCACCACCCACCGCCAACTCTTGGGCTACTATTTAACCAACAAATAGTCGGATTGACCGTCACATTATAACGCTCCCACGGCTAAAAGGGCGAGCATGTTTGGCGGGACGGGGATTCGAACCCGCGACCCTAAGACTGCGATTCGAGTGCCCTAACCACCTGGTCATGCCAGGCCCCAAAAGAATAGGAAACAAAGAAACATATAGGGGTGGGAAAAAAATGAGAATGTTTGGGTAGAGTGGAAATCCTGAAAACAAGTCAATAAGATCGAAAATAAGATTGGGGAGGCAATAAGAGGGGAGAGCATAACTTACAACAAAATCTGGGTAAGACTGAGAAGGCTATCATTTGTAATTATTGTAAAATATAAAAGGGATACTTTTTTTGTTTAAGCGCAAAGCTGCAGAATGGTCTATCCTAGACGTGCCCATCGCTGTGATCGAGCACCGAAAATTGGCGTTTTAAGTCTTTGAGCTTACCGTTGAGCCACTGAAGGGTAGGAATGGATGGATATTTAAAATACCAAGAGGCCTGGATAATTTTTCTAGTACACCAAGAATAATGTGTAGTAATGTATCAAATGGGACAAAAATGAATAAAGAAGGAAAATAGAAATTGTAGAATATGTAATTTCAAGATAGGGACGATAATATGTATACTGAATTGTAAAGGAAATCTTAAAAATAAAACAAACTGGTAGCAAGAAGTGGCAAAAACTGGAAGATGTTCACATATAAGACATATTTCAAGAATGTAGTAATGAATATATATATATAAATGTATAAGAAATAAGGAAATAATTGATGAATTGATTTGTGCAAATAATCTGTATTCAAACTGTTTTAAATTGAATTGATGTAACTATAAAAAAAGAATAATATTGTAAAGGGCAATCCCTTTCCAAAGGTTTGGAAGTATAAGGAATAAATCTGATTGACTATTAACTCGCACACCCATTTGATATGTATCACTTCTGGAAAATTAGGGAACCACTATCAATTGTTCTTCAACAATTATACACTGATTTCTGAAAGTGACTATACCATTACATACTAGGTATAAGTTTCGAAAAATGAATAAATCACAATGGTTTCCATGGATGTATAATCATTATATGCTCTATAAGCATTTCTTAAAGAGACAAAATCACAATGGTTTCCATGGATGTATAATCATTATATGCTCTATAAGCATTTCTTAAAGAGACAAAATCACAATCGTTCATTACATATCTGTTTGGAGATGAAACTGAATCTTGATCGCTTCATTAATTTTAGTTTTATGAGACATTCTTTAGCACATGAAATACACTTGTTTGTATGAGTAATGAAATATCTTAACATTTGGAATACACCTGTTTCTGGAAATAAAATCACTATCAATTTAAATACACTTGTTTGTATCTAAAATAAAATCTCTATCGCTTGTAATACACCTTTTTCTGAGAAGGAATGAATATAAACTAGTTTTCTAAATTGTTTTCTTTAAGCATAGCGTTGGAGCGAGGCACGTGCCTCCCAATTTTGACTAGCTAGTGTAGCGCCCCTTTGAATAGTGAATAGAGTTGTGTCACAATTATCATAGAAAGTCGTTGTTTCTATTTTGAATTCAATGGTTACAGTTAACATAGCAAATAAGGTACCCCAATGGTCAATGCCCCCACCTCAAAATTCAAATATATTCTGCTGTATATGTCTGTAAGTGCAAAAATCATCAGCTCTTGATTTGAATCTACCATTAGGATTTGTCCCATAAAATAATATCTCTGTGACAGATTAAATATTTGTTATAAAACACTTCTGGAAGTCACTAAAATATTTGTTTCTCAAACTTACACACCAGTAAATGACTCATTATACGTTTATTGGAAAGGATAAATATATATATATATGTCTGGGAATGATTTCCAAAACAACAACCTAAAGTAACTGAAGCACTAGAATTTGCAAAATATCGTTTTTGTAGATTCAAATGATTCACTAAAAGTTTTGGTATACTGAGTGGTATCATCTTAAAGTGGCGAAATTATTATGAATTTTCGTGTTTATATACACATCGGTTTCATTTGTTTGGAATTTTGCAGAAAGCTACTTGAGGGCTATCTGCGCTAGCCGTCCTTAATTTAGCAGCGATAAACTAAAGGTAAGGTCAACGCCACCCACCGCCAACTCGGCTACTCTTTTACCAACGAATAGTGGTATTGGCCGTCAATTATAACGGTGTGACAGGGATTCGAACCTGCGACCCGCAGACTGTGAGTCAAGCGCCCTAACCACCAGACCATGCAAGGCCTACACACCACTTTCCGACTAAGACTGAATGACTAACACTTCCATTTAAAAGTCATAGAACCACAAATATGGTTATTTCATTTGTTAAAATTTCCCCAGTCTATGATATTCTTCAGTTGTCGTTTGACGAGGTAACACCCATGGCGTGGAATGTATCCACACGCCCATCGTTACCAATTCGTATTATTTAATATATATATATATATACACGGCCAGTTTCTCGAAATTCCAATAGTTAATACTATTTCATACACACACACACAAAGGTCAGTTTCTCGAAATTTTATCAGCACAAACTGGTCATCAAACTTACATCTCGTATGTAACCTCCAGATAGTTTTTCTAATAATTTTTCGCCAACTAAGGTTGTGTACTCCACCTGGCGGTAACTCACCACTAGTTGCCAAATGCTTGACATAAGATCAAAGGAAGAGGAAGATATGCGAGATTTATTGGTTCAGTTCGGTTAACAATTTCAAGTTTAAAACAAGAGGGAATCCTCAAAAGCCGCGGTACTTGAAATTATTTTAGGCAAGATTAGATGAAATTAATCTATGAGACCTTACTTCTTAACTGTATTTTTGTGCGCCAGTAATACCAAATGTAGGGCGCGTGTATTCCCGATTCGATTTTATTACTCATCGGGATTTATACAAGCCAACCATAAACTTGAAATTATTTTAGGCAGGATTAGAGTAAATTAATCTATGAGACCTTACTTCTTAACTGTATTTTTGTGCGCCAGTAATACCAAATGTAGGGCGCGTGT
>NW_013666036.1:413411-417009 GCF_000517525.1 Limulus polyphemus
CACATCAATCGAAAGGGTTTGACCTTCTGAGTCCAAGACTGTCATTAGATCTCAAATCGGTCAAGAGATGACGGAACTATGAGCAAAAAAGTTTGTACTTGAAAAAAAACAACAACTCAGAGCTGTTCTATGAGCCGCTGTGCCACGGCTAATAATTTTTAGAAATTCAGATTATCCAATACCTGCTCGAATACTTGGGTTGTTGCAATTTATATAAAAATCTCTCACAAATGTAGTTTTTCTTTCATTGGCGTTTCCTGGTATAACGCAAAAACAATGGGGAGTTAATCTTTATGAGAACAGTGTTTTCGGTATTCGTAATATTTTTTTTTTACAAATAAGTGTAATAAAATGTTTAAGGTAGTATATATATATATATATACACACATATATATCTAACTCCGATGATTTGTGTGAAATTTAACATCATTAAATCCAAGTTAATTCTGTCGACTTGGATATACCCATATTTGCTATTTTTCGTTGCTAAATGTATTTCCTGTTTTTCACCAAATACTTATATAAGAGTACATTTTGACGCTGAAGGTTCTAATAGCTCTACTTCGTTGCTGATGGTCGGATCTAACAAGACCAACGGGGCAGCGTCCATTGTCTCGTGTACTTAAATTAATATTCAACAGTGTATAATAACCCAAATAACATCTTTGGCCATCATGTGACGAAAATAAAAACAAAACTAACCTGCTATACAAGCTGTGCATTGTGGATGCATATCAGGTAGATACATCGATACCCCCCCCCCCCTACACAAATGATGTGTGGCACAAGCACGTGGATGGAATCTAGTCTGGTCAATGACCTATATTATGCTGACAGCCAGAGACAAACCGTAGTCGGTCTTAAATTGACCCGTTCTCACACATTCTGCAGGGTATATGTACATATATATATATACATACACATACATACATACATAAATACAGACACACAGATATATATATATATATACAAGCCATACATTTGAAACAAATACACTGACAACGATGTGATGGGAAACGCAGACAGCCACCTATGTCATGCCTCAGAAATGTCTAAGGTAACACTTTAACTTGATGTTTCCCAAACAGTGGGACGCAAAAAAAAATCCACTTTTTTATAGCCGTTAAAAAAGCAACAAGAAAAACACTGGAATAATGATGGAATAATAATGGTGACGAAGTGAAAATACAGTCACAAGCCATTTTATTTACCATCGTCTGCTTTTCAGGTGTGTTTATTTGTGTGTGGCTTTATTCTCACTTTGCTTTGAGCCACAATTGGGGGTTGGGTGGGGAGGCGGCGAAGATGTGCTGAATTTTTTTTTAGTTCTAAAGATGCCCTGGGGAAATATTTTTGGAAGTACTGGCTTTAACCACTAGGGTGGGGCCTATATGACCCCATGAGATTTTTTTTGTTAACAACTAATGTTCATGTGTTGTAATAACCTGTTGAGAGTACAAAGAAGAAGAAAAAGCACGCACACACACACACACACACAAACATTTTGTTAATAACTAATGTTCATGTGTTGTAACAATCTGGTCCACAGACATACCGTTGTGTCACTGGGGGGGGGCACATATTTTGTCAATAGCTAATGTTCATGTGTTGTAACAACCTGTTGAGAGTACAAAGAAGAAAAAACACACACAAACACTAATGTTCATGTGTTGTAATAACCTGTTGAGAGTACAAAGAAGAAAAAAAACACACAAACATATTTTGTTAATAACTAATGTTCATGTGTTGTAATAACCTGTTGTGAGTAGAAAGAAAAAAAACACACACACACACATAAACCTGTTTGACACATTAAAAAAACCTAATCTGGTTGTCCAATCTAATGAAAATAATGCAAGAAATAAGTATTTAAATACATAATAAAAATATTTGTTTAAAATCTACTCACGTAGACGTGGTAATTGAATACAGGGTCCCCACACTAATAGTTACGTTAGAAAAACCATCCTTGTGTTTTAGGATTAATAACACAAAGTAAGAAAAAAAGAGTAATTAATGTACTAATTACAAGTCTGTAAAAGTGCTTTAATTTGTCGATATAATTACATATCTATGTGTAAACATAAAACAGGTTTGTGACACTGTTCTTGTCAATTTTACTCCACTACCCCAATCGTGTTTTTGTTTAAATCAAAACTAATTACAATTCTTAGATTGTTACTTTAAGCTTGTGTGCTCTAAAGTAACATCTAATATTATTTGAGCCCCCCACCCGAAAAAAAGTCATTAGTTTTACTAATTCCCCTCCCCGACTATTATAATAACCGGAATTTAGCGCGATTGGCCTATGTTGAAATTACCTATCGTGCTTTATTAACAAAAACTGATTACAGCAAGCTACCTACATAGATCATATAAACAATTAACACAGTCAATAACGTTAAAACCATATGGTTTTACTAATTCCCCTCCCCGACTATTATAATAACCGGAATTTAGCGCGATTGGCCTATGCTGAAATTACCTATCGTGCTTTATTAACAAAAACTGATTACAGCAAGCTACCTACATAGATCATATAAACAATTAACACAGTCAATAACGTTAAAACCATATGGTGTATTGTATTACTTAATTAATCGTGTATAGCTTTTCCGAAATAACCTGAAACGGCTTGAATCACAGAGAAAATGACTATAGTGATAATGGCATTAATAACAATGGAAAGTAGGGAAAATAACACACTAAAATGGCACCGTTTCTTTCCAAAACACAGCAAAATTAAGTTGAATACTTATGGTTTTTACGAAACATATATTTCCGAGTTGGCATCATTTTTATCAGTGCCATTTTTTTTCCTACCTAGTATTATTACTGGTGCCATTATTATCAGTCATTCGTACATGTACATGAATCTGCTTAAGAAATCAAAATAAACCCAACACAAAAACATATTCCTTACACACGTATTTGGCACTCTCTGTATTCAACTTGTGATTTCGTCAACAAATGGTAACTATATACAGGATTCTGTGCAGAAGAAAAAAAGTTCTATACAATCACACAAACAGATTCTATAGTTAGGGAACGAACAACATGACACGCATTTCACTGGACCTTCGTTGCTGTTTTTTTCTTTAATAATATTGGAATACTTAATTCGTGTTGGTAATAAAATGGAATATTAATACAACCTGATGTATAGTATAAAAATTGGAACTTGGTACTTTGTAAATGACGAATGAACAGCGTGAGATCGAGACTGACTGCTTTAATTGCATAGAAAAGAAACGACAACGCAATTAACAGATGCTCCCTTATATCCGGAGGCAGCAAGGACAACCAGACAAAACTAATCTATCATCGATCGGTTTCCTTACTGTGGCTTTTATAATGCAGAATTAACAGATGTATTGATGAATAAGAGGCCGATGATGATAACGGTAGCACAGCACAACAAGCGACAGTTAACCCACGCATAGAATTATATATATATATAAATTACAAAGTCCACCAGTTCAAACTAGAATTAAAATCTGTTGTTGTTTAATTGATAACAACTTGGAATATTAAACAATTAGCACTACGTCGTCGACTTCCACCAGTTTGTGTGTGTATATATATATATATATATATC
>NW_013666036.1:417701-425849 GCF_000517525.1 Limulus polyphemus
TGTATGTATGTATATATATATATATATACATATATATATTTATATGGCTCCTATAGGTTTTCGACGTTTAGCACAACGAATGCACCTTTCTGTCCACTGTTACAAGAACTGCACAAAATTAGCCAAACATTGCACATATACACGCATGCAAAAGTGAATAATGACCTCACCCGTGTGTAGAAACAGGATCACAAATACTCTCACACGATACACTGTGTAGATCAAAGTGGGGCACATTAAAATCAAAATAAGCAGTACACGTGATATGTTGCTTCCCTATTTTACCTCACTCTGACAATGGAATATTCACGGAAGACAACAATATGTGAACTATACATCATACACCAACTACATACAAACACATGAAAAGCTATGCATAATTTAAGTACACTTGGCGCAAGGCAGTTCACGTACAATACATATTACGTTTAATGTTTGTGTACAATTTTGACATAGTTTCTGTAACGTGGTTTGAAATGCTGGTTAATGTACGATACAGAACCATTTATAGATTTACACTATAAACTTCACGAAGTCACGGATACACAGAAAAATTTAAATAACAGTACACATTATTGTTGCACATGTAGCGGTATTCTGAAATATTATGGCAATATATTTTATGGAAGTACAATACAGTGTATCTATATAGTATTAATGTATAAAAGAATATAATTCATTTAATATACGGTGTATTTTGTATATTCTAAGATATACAAAACTGCATTTTGAATACCTTTCATTTATTCCGAGTTACACAGTGTAGAAATTACTCATGAATATGCAACGCAATACAGATGTTAAGTATGTTATTTATATACTACTAAAACTCTGAGATTGTTTGTTTGTTTGCTTGTCTGTAATTAAATACAGCAAAAACTGCGCACAATAGCGCCATATTTGTAGGAATATAGTACCCCCTGAAATATGAATAGAAATAGAATAAAACAAGTTTCATTAAAATCAGGCCACGGGTTACCGTGTTAGCGCCGTCTTTCGGGTCACTTTTATGAAAATTTCTAGCATGAGTAATTTTACATTGGCACAGCATGGCCAGGAGGTTAGGGCACTCGACTCGCAATCTGAGGGTCGCGGGTTCGAATCCCTGTCACACCAAACATGCTCGCCCTTTCAGCCGTGGGGGCGTTATAATGTGACGGTCAATCCCACTATTCGTTGGTAAAAGAGTAGCCCAAGAGTTGGCGGTGGGTGGTGATAACTACCTGCCTTCCCTCTTGTCTTACACTGTTAAATTAGGGACGGCTAGCGCAGATAGCCCTCGTGTAGCTTTGCGAGGAAATTCAAAACAAACAAACAAAATTTTACATTCGCGCTCTTTACGAAACTTCTTACTTCACTTTTTTGAAAAATGAAATGGTCTTTCCTTTTGCTCCCGATCAACAATCAAATATCTTTTCTTGAATTATGAATGACACGAATGGATTGAAATATTTAATTAAATTATCTCAAAATAAACCATCATTTCGGTGCCATATTGAAATTAGCTCGAATTCTTCATAACCTCTGAATAGTGAGTGACCCAACGGGTCACGGTGGTCTAGTATTAAAATAGATTTTGGTGCTTCACTACGTCGTTACTGTTCATGTCGTCAAGTCCGGACATGTTCTATCTGACGATTGTGCATCGTTGTTTCAAATGCAAAAAGCTTTGTCGTAAAGATATCATGACCAAACTACACTAAACTTCTCTGGCTTCCATAATTCGTCTAGTGGACAAAGACAACAGTTTCCCAGCGCCCATTTCAACAGTCCTCTCGCATAGAAATCCATAGGCACTGCATTTAGCATGAACATCAGTTTCATTCACCAGCTACTTGAGGTGACAGTTGAATGGATATGTTATGGAAAAAGCTTGTGTACACGTGACTAATGTTGTTCTTCCACACTGAGATTCTTCTTGGTTATGTTGAACAGTACTGACTGGTACACGTGGACGATTTTTTTAAATAACCTTTGTGTTCATAGATTCTCACCTGTTACAAATTGATCCATATTTCTTTGTTACTCAACGTCATTAAGTACACCCTTATCTCTGTCTTCAAAATTCTATATCTCAGATCTGAACACACCTATATAATCTGAGTGTATGAATATTTTGCGATGGAAAGGGTTGTTACATACCCTATCCAAATGCGTTCAGTTTTTAGTGGTATCACACTATTTTCGCGACGCCAAATAATGTCAAAATGTAGTTCTTATGCATTCGGTTCCACGGCGACTTTATACTGATATATTCTGTATATTTTGTGTGACGTTAGACACAATGCCTTTCATGAATGTACCAAACAAAAACGTTAAAATATACAAACAAAACGTTTGGGAGACGTAGACATGCATTTAAATTACTTTCACTCCACGCACAAAAAAATATGTTGAGGAATAAAACAACGACACATTCTACAAGTCTTGCAATGTATCACACAAAAGCTTTTTATTCTGGTAAAAAATAAAACTAAAAGCGTTTACACAATATAATGACGATACAGTGTGGCTTTATTCTCCGGGTTGGCCCGGCATGGCCAGGTGGTTAGTGCGCTCGACTCGCAATCTGAGGGTCGCGGGTTCGAATCCTTGTCAAACCAAACATGCTCGCCCTTTCAGCAGTGGGGGCGTTATAATGTTATGGTCAATCCCACTATTAGTTGGTAAAGAGTAGCCCAAGAGTTGGCGGTGGGTGGTGATGACTAGCTGCCTTCCCTCTAGTCTTACATTGCTAACTTAGGGACGGCTAGCGCAGATAGCCCCCGTGTAGCTTTGCGCGAAATTCAAAAACAAACAATCCTCCGGGTTTTGCAATATACCACACAAAATATTTTTACTGTAGTTAAAATATAAAACACAAAAATAACGATTATGTTTTGAAACAACAACAGAGTGTAACTTTAAACAAAGGTTTTTCAATGTAGTAACAAACAAAATTAAAAGTTCTACGTAAAGTAACAATGACTCAATGATGTATTAATTTTATGTAATGAATGCCAGTAAGATCTGAATATAAACTGTTTGATAATCTGGAGTCTATTATACATTATTTCGAAGTTAAAATATGAGTATATATACACACACACACTTTACAAGAAATATTTTGGAAAAACAAAACAATTAACAACTTCTTGTTTAACATAACAATAAGAAGGTAGATGGCTATTAGGTTGATCAACGTCTACCTAACAATTTGGTATAATGAAACATCAAATGGTGAAACAACGCACTCTCGTCTCTACTCACAGAATACCCTCTGAAGCATATTCATCGATACAGAAACAAGTTCCAGTGATTAGAAGGTCGTTATAATGCTTCAACTAATTAAAGCGCTGGAAGCGTTAATAGATTTTCAATCCTTTAAGTAGCATTAGATATAAAGCTTGCCAATTGGCACGTAATTACTAAAAATCATAAAATAAGGTTAAAAGGGCGCCACCTTGTGTGAAATAGGTTATAACTGTGTGGAGGGTTTGTTTGTTTGATGTTAAGTAAAAAGCTACACAATAGGCTATCTGTGCGGAGCGGTTTGGCAGATATTGACTATGTAATGGCCTTTCATCGATGAACTTGCTAACTTAACGAAATGGTCTTCGCCAAGTTTGGCTATTTTGATTAGAGTAGGCCTACCAAAAACAATATACACGTCTTTCGTCACAAAAAAGTACTAATATATTTTATTGACCGTAAAAAAATTATTCAAGTTATAAGTACAGTCAACATAATTTATATTTAATTCCAAGTTATGCAGCATATTCTTCCTCTTCCTACGTACACAAGTTTTCCTACGGACTAGGCATAGTTTCAAAGATCCCTATATAATTTTATTATAAACCTTGTGATTGGAGAATAAATGGTTACCTAGTAACCATAAATAGAATAAAATATTTATAAATGCTCCTCAATCTAGTTTTCACACATCTAAGCCAATTTATGTTATACTATTTAATATTTACTATTTCTTCATTTATAATGTATATAACAAAATTATGTTAAATGAATATGCAAAATAAACATGTAGTTAGTAACCATGCTATTTTTGGGTATGATGTAAATAAAATTTAATAATGGTGTAATAATAATAATTCACATATTTTGTAGCGACCTCTATTTACTATAACTTTTGTGAAAAGTTATCCACCAAGTTGAATTCATACAGTTTATTGGTTTGGTAGATTTCAAACAATATCCAAGTTATACAGATCATATATAAGTAACTAGTTCTAATGACACCCAAGCTAATGTTTCTAAAAACATTAAAAAACTCTGACACATGAGTATTAATTACGCCCACTTGTGAATGGCTATAGTATTGAGTTTAACGTTTCTTTGCGCTACCTTTTATTTCCTAAGAATGCAATTTTTTACATATCTAATCAGTCCATAACATATCTCAATAACCTCAAGTACAACTCAATGCACTATACTCAAGCGAATGAAATGCATAAATCCAGTAAATAAAGTCCTAAAAATTTAATGAACTTTTAAAAAACGTGGGCTTGTGGGATCACAAACACGTAATATCCCTGAACTGTCTGTGGTATATTTCTTTGATACTCCAAAGTAGATATCCACTTTTTTTTTTTGTAAATAAACATTTATGACTGGTATTATAATTGTAATGTACAGTTCACACACAAACAGAGCCGCCAGTCTAACATACCGTCTTTATATGCTAAATCCTATAGGCTCTTGACAAAACTCAATGTCTAATGTCACGGATGGGAGTGAAGAAACCTGTATTCAGATGTGCTTCAAAACAAAATTCGGTAACCAGCATTAGTATTGGTGGAGGAAGGAAAACGCGGAATATACATTTCAAAAACAAACAAGTTACGGAAATCCGGTTTCAACAAGTACTCTCTCCCTTGGAAAGTGGTTGGATTATCAGGTTTCCATGATCGTGATTTATCTAGTTTCCAAGAATCACGAAAACAAACAGCTTTTCCGACTTGAAATAAATTTCACTAAGACCATGAAGAAGTTGAATGATTGGGAGTTTTACCTTAAAATGCTAATATTAACTTCCGGTCAGAGCTACTTGTATGAAAACTAAAAATCAACCCGATAATGAGTATCGTTAATCAAATAAAGTGTTCTTACGTTTCTATTCACAAGGCCGAATTAGAAGATAGGGTTGGAAAATTTCCTTAAGTAAAGTAGTAGCTGGACTTTGTGTGGTGTGTTTCAGCGACAATTACAAGCAAGCCAAGATTTCCCCAACTTGGTTTAGAGACTTCAGTGGCACTTGTACTTTTACTTGATTAAAATTAAAATATGACGACATTATTTCATATTTACATACAAGTACGTAAGTTAAAAGCAAAGTATACAACGATGATTCAATTTGGACAGCATATCCTGCCAAGCGAAGAATATTCTGGTGTATAATATTAATTTTTTATTTGTAGTTTTATGAATGCTTGGTGTTTCATCATATACAAAATATAAGGATCATCTAGCAATGACAACAAATAACTAGTTTCGTAATAACAACTCTGTTATTAATAAAACGATCGTAATGAATACTGATATTTTCACATTCGCAAACATAATATATTCGTATTAGTACATTATGTTGTCCATGCATGACTAATAAAATTCACGCGTGACATTTAAGACGGTCCCCTCTATACACCTACAGGAAATTTGACCGCAGCTAAGTTTCAACAACGAATCTCCAAGTTAATCGGATAAACGGTGAAATCAAATACAGGGATCTGTACGGCTTGATTTGGGGGAGTATTTTGCTGTGGTTTTTCTGTGAATATAGTGGTATCTCCCCTAAATTAACCACTATCACCGCTCTGTTCACGTTTTCCGACGATTTTGTGAACATATACCTGGACTGTAGGTATACATGTTTCTCTTCGGCAATGTGGCATTTTATTAATATTAACGGAAATTCTTCTCTGTCCTCTTCTACGATTTGCTTTCTTTGCAACTGGTATCGCTTCATGATCGAACCCACATCTGTTACACGACGGATATTTTGCTACTTTAAAACTCGCGAGTTTTGAATCTGATGCTTCTGACATCTGTCCTCCGAGATATGTGCAATCTTGACAGAAAATCTGCCGGGTGATTGTTTTTCCTCATAGTTCCCGATGATTACTGGCTTCGTTAAATTCCGTAGTATAATACGTTAACATCAGGACAGGCAAAATTTAGTGAAATATTTTCCCATGTACCAAAAAAAAAAGTATCTCCTCTATTTCATCATACGACAACGCACATCCCATAAACTTTGCAAGACAGTTGAGGAATACTGGATGTGTGCCTCCTGGAGGTGGAATATCGTATGTGGTGTAACAGATTCAGAGAATCGTTTTTAAATAATATTTACAATATGAAGAGCCGGGTTAAGCGTATCTTGGACCCCACGCACAGCAAATGTTATGGGCCCTTCCTTTCAACCACGAACCCAAGATTCAAAGGGAAACGTATACAACTTTTAACAGCTAATGACAATCTAGCTTTAAATGAATGTAAAACACATAATAATTTTCTTCATTGTAAGGATATGTTTGATTTGTCTAGACAACCCTAATCACAATATATATAATTTATAATTTATTTAGGATAACTATAAGCTCAATAAGATGTAATAATGAAAGAAACATTACAACCGCATTATTTTACAAAACTAACTTAGTTTAACATTAAAAACTTGTTTTTGTACATTGATATT
This sequence comes from Limulus polyphemus, assembly GCF_000517525.1. NCBI lineage: Eukaryota > Metazoa > Arthropoda > Merostomata > Xiphosura > Limulidae > Limulus > Limulus polyphemus. The sequence goes on from NW_013666036.1 coordinate 424,396, forward strand.
CCGTGTCGTCTTTAATTAAAAATATATTATATTTCAGTATAAAAAAATTTAGCTGTAGTAATTTAAGAAAATTTTGGCACCTTTTAAGAAACCTTCATTCATGAGCTTTTTTCTGGTCTGGGACCAACGCATGTGCGTGTTTGCCATATCGCTTAATCCGGCTCTGACTATACGATGCTATATGATACATACTCTTATAGAGGCGTTAAAATAATTAGCATGCACAGAATTCATAAATACTACATAATAATGCTACCGTCAGTTAATATACGCACATATATATATATATCAAATGAACGAAACAGATCGAACTTTAATAAAATAGATGTTAACACTTACGTGTCCAATCCCATTGACGGCATAGCCGGAGTTGATAAACCCCTTAAAAAAGAAAAAAGGGTGATATCAATATGTAAAGAAAAACATCGACATAGCCCCTATCTGTCTTCCACGTAATAATAATACATCCACATTACACTAGAAGAAAAATAAAACATGTATTTCAACAGTTTCATAATTACAACTCATACAAGATATTTAAAGCTGAATAGTGCAATTATAAATCTATCTGTTTATCTAAACACATTGTCATAATAGTTCTGGCTTTAATGTATAGCTCCTGCCTGTATCTACAGAGGGACGACTACTCTGCTGAGGCTTTCTACAGGTTGAATGTCTCAATACAGAAGCCGACGAAACGTTGTCCGCCTCTAGACAGGGGTAGTTGTTATTGTTATTTTCTTGGTGCAAAGCTACACATTCGGCTATCTACAATCTGCCCACTGCACTGAATCGACCTCCAAATTTAACGTTGTAAGTCCATAAACTTACCGCTAATCCAGGAATTAACAATCTATTAATACCAAAACTCTACTGCGTCTATACTAATAAACAACACCTTTGTAGTCGGTCTGTTAAAAAGTAGCATAAGATTCAGAAGTGAAGGTGTACTGGAAATGTAAGAGATAATGAAATAGTTAAAATTAAGTTTTACTTTTAAAGGATAAAGGTCACATCGTATAAAGTGTACCTCTTTTGATTTATCTTTAGATCCACGAATTATCAAGTCTGATCAAAACTTATTCAGAATACTTAGCTCAAGGGAACACAAAATAAGGTACAGATTGATGGTAAACAAAACTGAATACTCATGTCTAATTAATAGTATGATAATCTAACTTAAGCCTTATTACCGTATTTTTCGGAATATAAGACGCACCCTTATTTTGAAGACAAAGTTTTGGGGAAAAAAAGCTACAGTCGCATTTGTAAGATTTTTATTAAACAAAAATTCAATTTGATACTTTAAAAATTAGTATATATTGTTCTAAACACAAAACAGCTCAAAAGATCAAAATAAGAAAATACCGTAAATCAAAAAAAGGTTTAAAATCTTCATTGCTTTCACTGTAATTAATTTTTGTTATTATTTAGGGAGCATTATAAATAGTTAT
>NW_013666036.1:426241-451424 GCF_000517525.1 Limulus polyphemus
CTGTATATCGTATATAAACATATATATTATTCATACCTTCGGTGTATAGGACACAAGCAGATTTTGACATCAAATTTTGGGGTAAAAAAGTGCGTCTTATACACCAAAAAATACGGTAAATATATAATCCTCCGACTAGTTTTTTTAAATTGTCGAAGCTCGTTTTCCGGAAAAACGCTATCGATGCTAGCGAAACACATAGAATCAAAGTCACTGTTATAATTGTTATCATACATTTAATCAATAATAATAATTAATATATTACGAACATGGTTGTTATTATATGTCCAAACTATATCTTTCTTTTTATTTTCAGTGAAGATAAAGCTTCGTTGATCACCTTGTTTTGTCAGGACTAGTCCGTCACCATGGTGAAGACTTATCACGTGACGCCTTATTCGTACTGAAGAAAACGTGAACTAACGCACAGTCGCTTTCTTGCATCATATCAGGTCATGAGGTAGATGGCATACATGAAACTTTATAGATAGCACACATCCCTTCACCATAACTTGGCAATTAGCTACAGTTTGTAATTTAGTGTTTCTGTCTACGCTAATACACAACATTAAACTACATGACTTTTGCTTTAGGTATACAGAGTTTACAGTCAAATACAATTGATTTAAAATTAAATAATACTTTGAAATATTTAAATTTCTAAATTATTAATAATCAGGTCATTACGAATACAACTATGTGGAAAATAACACAAATCTGCTCACAATACGCTCTATCCGTGCTGTCATATTACTTATACTTTAAAGTAAATCTTGCACCAGGTTCGTTTTTTCAGCTTAAGACAGTTGTATAATTAGTTCACCTTGACTGAGATCAGACCGGAATAAACGAACTACAACCCCACATTGCTTCAAGGTCAGTCGTGTTTTCTCTTCTAAAGTATATTTAGAGGTCTCACTGTAAGCCATTGTTTCAAGTAACTCAACTGTGGCACAACAGAGAACATAAGAATTGTTATTATCCTATACGTATACCACACATTTTCCTCATGCCATTCATTTCAATGTCTTTAGAATTAACGGCTGTGTTTCTGTTATATTTAACGGATATGTTTAATGAATAGTTAAGTTTCACCGATAATTTAAAGCATCACTTCAACTGGTGGGTACAATCTTATTCCAACAATAGGTATTACAATGTTACTAATAAAACATATCCTAAAATTCACACTTATACTGCAGCTAACGCCTTACACCTCTTACTTTTTTTCGTTCGATCTTAACCACGATTAAAGTTTTTGTGACCTTCCAAGAAAATTCATAAAGCATTCTCAACTGATCTAAAATCCTGGAACTGTTCGTCGTTTTCGTTGCCAAATGTTTAAAACGTAAATGTATGATATTTATATGTCAATTATTTCCGTAGACACCGAATCGGCAAAAATAACTTGATATTGTTTACGTCTAGTAAAATCCACATACTTTAGAACACTGTTCGAAGAATAAATCAGTCTCTCTTTTCTAACCTAACAATAAATACTTTTTGATATCTTACAGGGTTAGAAATTTCTTTTATAAAAATGTTAATTATTGTCGTCACAACAACGTTACTGGCAAACGACAATCTGATTTCAAAGGATTAAAAGTTAGTCAACACGCAGGCTATCTATTGGAGATTAGTAAAAACTATTTACACCAGTTCTTATATTAAGTTACATATTTTGAATTTCATAGCACTATTTTCTGACGTAGTGATAGTGTCTCCAGCTCTGGCTAAATTCCAATTACTATATCAGGGGCAAATACATTCCAAATACCTTAATAATTTAGATATGATTTGTTGAAAAAACTTTTATAGGTTCAACTTCACAAGACAACTAATTTATTTTCAGTTTACTTCAGTTATTTCATAATGAATTCAAACATATTTTGCACTATATAAGCATACATTATTATAAAAATAAAGTTAACAAAAGTGATACTCCTTAGACTATATTAATGAGATTATTTTATAGTATCATAAATCGCTGGCCTGTCCATCTATTCAAGCACTCTAGAATCATTGTTTATATAGGATTATATATTATTTTGCCAATTTAAAAAAAAAAGATATAATGTGACTGTGGCATATACATAAAGTTCATAAATATAATCTGAGCAGTAATACATTTTTCACTACAGGAAATGTGACTGGTCTTTAGTACACTGTTTGTGTACTTTGCTCACTTAGTAGTACATGGTTTGTGCATTTTGTACATTTAATGGTACACAGTTCACATATTTTGAAAATTTATTAACACATTATTTGGTACTTTGGACATATTACAAATTAAACAATCAACAATATTATATCAATTTGGAAGAAACCTTCAACTGTCAACATTTCAAGTGAAAGGAGAGTTTATTAGAATTTCATGTACTGACAATTTGATAACATCTGTTACTTTAACAACTACATATTTCAGTCTTAATACAAGTTAAGCACTTTGTTTAAACCAAGCTTTTTATTTTATATTATGGCTATACTAACCACACCAGAAACAAATGTATGTCCACTGGAGCCTATTTCACCCTACTAATGAAAGGCCAAACAGTTCCAGAAATTATCATTAAGCTTAGTGGAAAGGTTAATTGTCAAAAATATAATAATACAAAATTACCATATTTTAAAACACATATTTATGCTTCCTAGATTACAGTCTCTAACCTTTAACTTATCCAACCTGGTTGATAGGAAGCATCATAAAAAAATACACTCAAAATTCCACAAGCACATAACACCTGAGTAGAGTCTACCTTATATGGTAGCTAATTATCTGTTAGAAATGAAAATTTGTGTCAGTGGCTCTACAAAAATAACATTTTTTACATAAATATCTCCATCAAAAGAAACTTCTATGATTACATGATACTAAACAGATACTCAAACCACTTGTGACTATAGTTGATCTATGTGCAAATTCCAGTTAGTTATTTATAAAGTTAAGTACTTCTGTTTGTATACAACCCTACAAATACTACACTTTCTGTACAAAAAAAAAGGGGGGGGTGCAGGTGCTTATATGGAATATTAATTTTAACATGGACTTATATAAATAAAATAAGAAGGCTGGGAGACCTTTAACATTACAAAAAAACCCCATCACATTACAAATAACCAGTAAGAAAAAGTTGTTCATGGCAAACAGTCGCAAGTTTGAATTTAAATGACTATTAAAATCTGCCACATATTAAAATAGATTAGAATTCTGAGCCTCAACTCTTAAAATTTAGAACAAACGTGTCACTTTCATCAAAATTAATTTCAACATAATTTCATAATCATTAGAAATATTACAGTAAATTTTAAAGAAGTCTACATAAAATCTTGTTCTCCAATATACACCAAAAGCTAAACTTTGGACCGAGGTTGAGTGCTTATTATCATATCATCTTATCTGCACTTTTTTTTTTTGGTCAACTTATCCAGTGCATAGTTATCATTTATGATTGTGCTTTTATTGGTAGTAAACTACAGATAACTTACATAATCATGAAAAGCTTTTGCTTCACTTGAATGTTCACAGGTGTCTCTTCTTTCTGGTGCTGCACAGTACAAATCCCAAAATACACTAAAAAAATTATTATGAATAAAATGAAGGAAAATACCAGTAATAATATAAAATATCATTAAAAAAAAATAAATACATCCAAATTCCACATTTCTAAAACTGTATGGTAAATAACTTATACACAGTTTTGCAAAAGCATAAATTCTCAATTTGTAAATAAAAAAGCTAAACTTACACATGCTATTAAAGAATTGTTGTCTTATTATTCTTTTATTAAATCTGTTATTGAATATAGGAATGTAATAAAATAGTACATTAACATTCCACAGTTTTGTTAAAAATAAAATAATGGGTCTGTGGAAAATAACATCACAAAACTGTCAGTAGCTATATACTACTAGCTTTGTTTTGTCAAACCATTCCTTACTTGTCCTTCACGAGACCATATAGGTTCAGCTGTCTTGAAGCAGAAATTAATGTACACACCTGCCTGGCCCGCAGAGGCATTTCTGTAACGTTTAGAAAAGCTCCCTTCATATCAGAGTAATCACAAGACTATGGCAAACAGCAACCACATAAATCAAAGCTCTCTGCATTATTTTCAGGTGAACAGAGAAGACAGTAATAGAAGTCAAACAACTATCGGCTCTCCTACTAAGTTGTCAAGCAACACATCGCCTCATTTCACTATATGTAAGGAAAACAACATTTGAGCACAGTCTTGTTGTCTTTATCAGCAAAGATGGATGCCTGCAGCAATATTGATGTACAACTTTAGATCTCGATTAACTCTGTGTTGTCCCAAAGCCTTTACCTAATTCTGTCATCAATACATTTACATTTATGTAAGTCAAAAAAAAAGGATTGTGTCCCATTGTATAAGAATTTAAGGCATGATTTCAACATGAATAATGATTTGTTTGTGACCAGATACCTCAAAGTTATTAATCCTTTGGGTCAATTTATGGACATCATGATCATTTAAAATTTAGCCTTCAACTCCATAGAGCTGCTGGTAATCAGAAAAGCACATACTATCACACAACACTAATGAGGCTTTTCAACACTGGACATACAGCAAATATTATTATACTATCTTACAGATCAATTACACTATAAACACTATTCTGCTGGCTCTGTGTTAAAAAAATCTGTAGTACACAATTAATGTTATTGTAGTTATTAATATTTGGGATTCATTTATAATTACTGTTGTATCCCTTTCATGTTTTTAACAAGACAGTTAAAAAGCTTAATCTGAGGGACCATGGACATTATATCAATTTTTCTACTTGCTGTGTTATAAAAAAAATAATCTGCTTTTATATCTTGTTTTCATATCTGTAATAATTTATATTCTTCTTGAAGTTTAAAATCCAAATAAGCATTACAATTCCTTGCATGTCTGATGGTAAATAAAATATCCTGTGGGCTAATGAGAACCACTTCACCCTGAACTAGATCATCAATACAAAGAAATACATGATCTGCTATGATGAGAATTACTATGTAATGCTTCAATAGCCCCTACAGAAAAGTAACTGTATGCTGTAGATTGATAACAGGCTATCTCTTCAGTACATACTTCTTTATGGAATTTACCACATTGTCCCAAGACCTGTACAGTGAATAATAAGCACTACCATAGCCTGTTTGCTTACACAATGATACCCCTATTGAAGCAATATTACATGATCAATCCTACAGTATGTATGGCAAGATGATGTCTTTTGCCGAATAAGCCAACAGATTAAAACAATATTGCAGATTGCAGACACACATTGACAAAAACAGGGTAATTTTTCACTACTTTTCATGTACGTGGACACCACATTCCTTGGACTTTACACTGGCAGATTTCTGGCTATGGGGTTATCTACAGACAGGTGTGACTAAAAAAGTCATGTACCATATATAATCTGAAGAATGCTTTCATAAGAAAACTTGCCAGTATACAGATTGAAGTTAAAATGGTGGCATAAATGTTCATGGTTAGATGTATATCTGATGTTTGGGATGTCACAAACATTTAACATGCACCATCCTATATCATATAATTTAAGACACTAAAGCAATCTTATGTGAGATACTTTCTTTATAATAACATTGCAAATAGATAAAACTTTTGGTAAAATACTTTTCTATGTCTTGACTTATTCTTCAGCTGGTGTATTTAAGAAATGAAATATGCAGTACTTAATACAACAATTTGAATCACAATCATTAAATATTTTAATTAATAAACATATCCTGAACTTACACAAAAATGCATAAAATTATTATTTAGAAATACCAGAGTAGTGATTTAAAAAATTTTAAACAAACAGTTTTTGCAGAGCAAAAAGTGGATTCAAGAATGCCAGAATTTAGATTTTCATAGCTATGTTCTAATGTATCACTGCATTCTGTGGCTATTACAGTTACAGTTGATTTGTTTTTACTATAACCATATTCTCAATATGATTTGGTTAAAATTTTAGCAATTGTGGTTATAAAAAAATAATAATTTCTTTTGTACACCAAAGATATTATTGATACACATATCTACTGTGGACTAATCTATATTTCTGTTCTGCACACTTTTTTGAGGGAATACAGAGCTGTTATTATTACTTAAAGTAAAAGGTCTTTTCAGCATTTTTAGGACTGCTGTGTCTTGTTTTTGAAGCAGTATTAAAGTTAAAAAATTTGTTTTAAAATAAATTTATATAGTTCTTTTCTATATTTCCCATACACATGATACAAGAAATTCAAACAGAAACATGACTACAAACTATGTTTGTAGGATTGTATTTAAATGCAAGTTAGTGATAAAGTTATTAAATATATATAAATATAGAAGTTGTTTTGCAAAAAGTAGCCAGGGAATATATGCATATTTTTATCTTAGGGGAATCTCTGGCTCCAGGGGTATTTTGACAGCGCTGGGAATATAGCAGACTCTTTAATATTTTACAAAACCGAATATGTCACATAATTTGTAACTAACATCAGGATTTGGATGGTTCATGTGTTACTGTCTCAAGGATACTTATGCACAATTTTTATTTGGGAATGAAAGAAAGATTATGCTGGGGCATAAATAAAATGAAAATGTTCCTTAAAATTCGTGAAAATGTATAATTAAAAGGCCTTGATGTGGTCCAGTAGTTTGCATGTCTGACTGTGAATCTGAAGGTCTAATGGTTTGTGTTCCATCGCCACAAAATTGTGTTCAGCAATTTGGGGCCATGGGTACATTATACAAATGACAACCAAATACCAATATTTAATTAGTGAAGCCCAAGAGTTGGCAGTGAGTGTTGTTGACTAGTTACCTTCCCTCTAGTCTATCAGTTCCAAATCAGGGATGGCTAGTGCAGATACCCTTGTGCAGATTTGCGTGAATATCCAAACAAAACAAACACACAATGTTAAAGAAAATATGAAAGGATATTTTCACTGGTATAGCCAGACAAAACAAGTAAGATTGACTAATTTATCAAAACAACTTCAGAAAGGAAATACATAAAAAGAATATGAACTAAATTTTCCCATTTCATAATTCTTTTACATCTTTTTTTATAACTATTTACTCACCACCACCATGAATGTAGAAACCCTGGAGGCTCTCCTAATGTTATGTTTTTTTCCCATCTTATCTAAAAAAAAAAGAAATAAGAAACAGTCAAACTGAAAAATGATACATAAAACTGTTATGTCTCATCACTTTAATCAAAGTATCTTGTATAAGTCTAGTATCTTAACATTTTAAACAGAAAAAAAATGTGAAAAAATAAGCATTAAAGGTATTGCCTTTCTTTGTTTTTCTTGAAATTTTTTTTAATAAGCTATGTTTCATTGCACTATTTAAAATCCAAACATAAACTTGAAAAAAGTCACAAATTCCAATTACCAAGTATGAAATAGTCCCAGTGGAATCTTAACTAAGTTTTGCTCAACTACAGATAGGGGTTATACTGAACTAACACAATACTGTTTTAAAAGCAGTTATTTTATATGATAGGTTGCTTTTTAAAATCTCCAAGTGTATCAAAGAATAAAATAATTATACATACTGCTTCAACTGAAGAGTTAATGGCCTTTACATATAGGTAATTGCAATATAAAATAAAAACTATTAACATCGTTTTTGCATAATTATAGTGACAGAACATTAATGACAAACTATTCTGTGATACTACTGTAAACAAAAAATATCAATATAACAACATTTATTTATTAGTATGCTTAGCATTTTAAATTAAAGCACCTTAAGTTCAATGTTAATTTTTAAATTGAAATAATACGCCTGTGTTTTAATTTATATCACACTGAGCTGATTTATTTGATACGTTATTTTACATTATAAATATAATATAAAAAGTAGCTATAATTACAATTTATTGAAACAATTAAGGTAGTTGATATTACATTTATGAATTAAATATCTGTCTTATTTCTCAGTATACAGATTATTTATATATTTCATTTTATATTTTATTTAATTTTTATACTTATATAAAACGTTTTGTATTTTACCGCATAATCTCTAACAAAAACACATACACACAAATGCAGGATACAGTACACATATAATTGTAACTTTGCTAAGCCTAATTTTAAGTGTTACATGTGCCGTACATTGCAGCGGCCTTCATTCACATGGAAGCGCCCGTGCATACCAGAAGTACCTACTTGATAACACTGCCCTATTTACAAATAGTAATATACGCAATATAAACGATAAATTTACCTCAGACAGGAAAGTCTGTGCTGCCTTCTGTGCTCCGACATGTAGCAAATATTCATAAACATAAAGAGCTAATCTGTAAAAGAAAGAAAAAAGAGAATCGAAAATAAATAAGACACCACATATCTTCAGACCCCCTCCTCTTGGTCAAACATGGAACGTGCCATGCCATATGCCTCGGGCTGAAAGTACTGCCTGTTGTTCTTTCGCAAATGAATTTTGTTTTTAAGTTATGATTTAACTGTAACCTGATTTTAATTTTGGTAGTTATGTATACTCGCATCTTTTCTGACCTAAATGCACATATAAAATATTACAAAAGCTGACGTGTAACCAAATGAAGTTTACTGATTATAATAGCAATCTTTTATACAAAACGTATATATATATATATATACTTCTGTTGATCTTAGTTTAGAAACTTAATTTCACTTGTTCTAGTACTACCACCTTTACACAATTCTAAATTTTCTCTGATAGTTGAAAGACTTACAGTTCCTACTCTTGCTCTACAGCATACTCAATGTTAAGTGATGTCAATATTCTTAATCATCTGAACATCAAACTTACTTTTCTCTTGCCTGAGCATCGGATGGCACCGTTGAGCCTTTTCCCTTCGCGTACATGCTGTGAGGCTGAACTGTCACGCACCTGTCAAGACATATACGACGATACCGACCTTGTTACCATAGAAACGTCAATTGATCTGTCAGAGGCAGTAACGTGATTGGACTTACTGTCTGCCTCGTGCTGAATACCCCGGTCCCTTTTGCTACGTCACAGCGGAGTGAAACTCAAAATTGTTGGCAGTATACTTCAGCCTATAGTGTGGAAAGAGAGCCATCCCGAAACTACGTTACAGATCAAGCACATTACGCAATCGGCCCGTGTTTACTTTGACAATGGCAAATGTGCGAATAGAAAATACTTAACGAGAAATTTTATGTCATAACTCGATTATAACTCTTTGCACACTTTTAAAGTTGAACGCCAAAGACGTATAACGGTTGCATTTGAAAAAACAAAACAACATTCGTAGAGAACTGTTTTAATTAGCTCCAAATGCACTAAGCAGAGTAGCTCGAAACAATTTTTATTTTTCAGTTTGTGAAGTCGAAAAATCAGTAAGATAACTGGTCGTATATCTTTTAAGTACAATGACTAGATTGAAATAGTCAGATAATTTTCTCCCACAGTGAGCTTTAAAAATCTTAAATATAAATATTTAGAATAAATGTTCTTACTCCATTTGAACTTTACATCCAAAATTGTTTGCGTGTATCGAGTATTTTGTTTTTAATTAGAGCTTCTAATTTTCTTATTTTTTTCTTCTTACACTTGATATGCCCTCGATCATGTAGATTTGTTTTTTTCTTCGGGGTAAGGTATTAACTCAAAAGTAAACAATCATTGCAAAATTATTTACTCATTAATACCACATATTATTCATTAGAGTTTTCGTCGGAGGGATATAATTTAAGGTTTTCAATCACACATAAAAAAAAAGTACAAAATGTTTCTTGCTACGAATGAATAGCTGCTTAAACTGCATATCAAGTATATATATTTTTTTTTCAAATAAATGTTACAAAAAGGAACTTAATTTCATGGTGTATGAAAAATGATCAATAGGACCTTTTCACTGCAGACAGTGTGTTGACGTATTATTGCAAAACATCAGATATTTCAGAATTTATATACATTCAAACAAATACCTAGATAAAAGCAGATGCACACTTGGAAAAGACTTTACTATAATGGCCAATATTTTCCTTTGTCTCTCCTCCGATATTGCCCCCCCCCCCCAGTGGCCCAGCGCTAGAATCGGAGTTTTGATACCCATGGTGGGCAGAGCAGAGATAGCCCTTTCTGTAGCTTTGTGCTTAACTACAAACAAACAAACCTCCGAAATTGGTTTTCACGGGATTACATATTTGTCAAGCACTAAAGTTCTACCATAGGCAACATATTTCATGTTCGATCTCAACGTCGAAAGCAGCAACTTTATATATATATAATCAAAATCAAGCAATGCCAATCTGTTTATAAGTTGAAGAAAATTCCTGAAATTTACACACGCGTATCCAGGAAGCACAAAATTAAATGTTTTATTTCTATATATACTTGCTCTATCTCTATAAGATAATTATGTCTAGAGCAACAAATCAAAAGCTATTTTAAAGTTTGAATGATATACGGGTTTTAGATTCAAGATTTGTTTGTCACTGATTATCAGTCAGATACTCTGTTTATTAAATCCCCTTTAGATAAAAGTTAGATTAAGCCCTTTTTATTATCATCTTATCTTTCCTATGATTACATTTTTATTAGTTGTAGAATAATTTTTAGTAACCAGCCGGAAATACCAGTATTATCCTTCATATAGAGAATTACTCATTCGTTATAAGGAAGATTTGTATATACTTATACAATGATGTGTCACAGTATATGCGAACTATGGGGCCACCCTGGACGCCATATTTGAGATATATGAAAATTTGGTTCGTGGTGAATTTCCTACCATTTAGCCGTGTAGCGTAGATTTACTTTCCGCGAAAGAATATTCTTATAGCAAGACTGTTAAACGACGTAGAACTGAGGGACACAACACTTCAAAGAAGAGCGCCTTCAGTGTTCACCGTCAAAAGGAACAACTCGTACAGTTGTAATTAATTTCAACATAAATAAGAGAAGAAATGTCCAAACACACACACATATTATCAATTTAAAGTAATAATAGCGGTTTTCCTCGAGCCGCCTCCTCGAATTTAAAATAAAAATCACAAAAAGTTATCAGTAGTTTGATTGTAGTAGTTTGCTAAACTATTATTAAGAAATTTTTATCAAAACATTAGAGTAACTAAACATCAATAAAGAGGAAGCAATAATATAAGAATTAAAGTATATATGTCATCTTACTCCACTACATTGTACTCCGGGATGCCATTGTTGTTTAGAAAATTGTAAAATTATTGTAACGTCTCTGTTCGTTAGTTAATTTTCCTTAAATTCGTTCCGACGAAACTTTAGCGACACATTTCCTTTCTTAAATAAAACTGGTTTATTCTTTCTGAATATAACTTTGCGATACACTTAATTTCAACAGTCGCGCTCAACTTCAATAATACTCAGTTCAATTACACACTCTCTGACTGCAGTTCAATTACTCATTGTTCCGTCACGTTGTGATCATCTTATATATATATACCATACTACCCCCAATCTAGTAGTCTCCCGATAATTCACGAAGGCTGGAGAAGTACGTGGCGTGATACTAGTCACGTGACCTCGCTGACGCAACATTATTATAAAGCGAACATATACATTCACATATGTTCTATATAGTGGTTTCTATAGTTTACACTAAATAAATTTCATCAAAAACTTGTTCAAAAAAGCATTCCTTTCTTAGAGTAACGCTGTGAAATGTATCCAATTTGTTCAAACAACATTCATAAAAAGAAATGAAGTTTATAAGTGTATTTGTAAATAGTAACGTTTGTGATTTAAATTAATGTTTCACTTCATATAAAAGAGTTTGCTTATACATAACCTTGAAAAATTCATAAATAAAGAAATCAATTTGTTTATTCAACTTATGCAGACTTTGCTGAGACCGTATAATGGAAAGGATTTTTAGGTTACTCAGAGGCACATCTAAAGAAGTAAGATCTACTTATATTGAAATACATTAATGCATTGGCTTATCTTTCTCTTTAACATATCATACATATCCTCAAATTTACTAACAAGCTTGACTTGAATAAGTTAATGATCAAGTTAAGAGCTCTGAGTAACCAAGAATTCATAGCAAAGTCCAAAATCAACTTTATTAAAACTACAGAATGTATATTGGGTCATTTTGATTATATTTCGCATTCGTTGGTTTGTTTTCTTGTTAAGCACAAAACCACACAATGGACGCTCTATGCTGTGCCCACCACGTGTATAAAAAACCTGGATTTTAGCATTATAAACCTCCAAACTTACTGCTGAGGTACTGGGGGCATTTTGTATTCAAATGGGAATATCGCTGGTACTGTTCATCAGTTTACCCCTGATTACCTGAAGGCAGCCAATGACCTATTGAAAGGACAAGTAAGGTGGTTCTAATAGTGAGAAGTCTGAGTGTTGTGTGTGTGTGGTTATGTGATGTGACTAGGCAATGAAAAAATAAAAGATGTGTATGCGAAAAATTTATTTGACAGGATCAATAGTGCGATGTTTGTTTATGGCAAAGCTAATAAGGCTATCTGCCACTGTCCCTTAAATTTGGACTACCCACCATAGGGAAGACAAACGGTCGGTAGCACTTACCATCAACTAACAGTGAGATTGATCATCATATTATACCAATCCCACAGCTGAAAGGGCGAAAAATTCGTCGCCAGGTTTCGATCCTGCGATCCTTAGATTGCAAGTTGAGAACAACTAATCCATTCAAACGTATAGGTTTTCATCGAACAACAACCTTGTAACAACGTCGGTAGTGTGTTTTTGAAAATAAAAATATGAAGTACTCTGAAGAATTGCCTTTTTAAAAATATATTTTTAGGGTATATTGGATATGAGATAACATAGGAGCTACTAGATAATATGAGTACCATAAAGTACAAAAACTTCAAGTGTTATGATGTAGAAACATTTAATAAATAAGCATATTTTAAACTCTACAAACCTTTACAGATAGTGAGATTCTGAACTTTGGATTGTCAGATGGTTAACAGACTTGTTAAGATATAAAACCTTATGATATATTAGAACAATTACGTTTGTTTGCACAGTAATAGTTCATAAGCTTGGTCATCACAAAAATTCTTCGAATTTCCGATTAGCAAAATTTCGTATTCTGTTTCCAAACAATTTCGGTATCAATTAGGCTGATTCTCATACTGGTTACTTTAATTTTTATAAAGCCCCCCCCTCCCCCAAGTGGCACAGTAGTATGTCTGAGGACTTACAACTTTAGAAACCAGGTTTCGATACCCGTGGTGGGAAGAGCCCATTGAGTAGCTTTGTGCTTAATTACAACCAAACGTTATTTTACATTAAATAGTAATGTTAACCAAACAATAATTAACTCATTAAATTATATAGCCTAAAGAGATAAGACAAAATTCTAACTTGAGAAGGTAGAAATTATTTTTGTACAATAACTAATGTAAAAATACAAGACTATAAATATTCAATCTGGTTCAGTCACAAACTGTAAGTATTAAGCACATGATCACTCTGTTAAACAAACCTAAAACATAAAGTTATGAAAGAAAGAAAGAAATACTAATTTTACATAAAACACAATAAATAAAAATCTGAATATTAATAACAGTATAACTGCCGCCGATTAGTATGATATAGTTGTCCAGTGTTTATTATTAGGCTTACGCTTTAGAAGCACCGTTATAGTTTCTGTACATAGTTATGTCTCTCTATCTGCTTGTTCATGCAAAGACATGGATGTGAGGTTGGGCTAGCTTCAAATAGCTTCACTGTCTATGACCAGGAAATCTCTGTGCACTAATTGACACTTACTACATCTGAGGTTGATCTTCCACTGATGATAAGGAGGGAAGTCACTGTACCACTAAAAACTGAAATACTCATACCAGCTGTTAATACAAAATTCTGAACTTCTCTCCTTTCGACGTTTTATATGGATCAAATGGTTTTCAACATTGGATCTAATTGGCAAAGTCAAGTTGATAAGGTAAGTTGAAAGAAGAAAGTTTTTACTGCGTGAAATGGATTGTTGCCATTTGTTATGTTACCATGTTGGTTATGTAATGTACTTACTACATTGCAACAGTTAATGAAGTGTGCTCTGTCTTGAACTACATTGTAATGTTGTACTTAACAACTTGGATGACATAATCGCCCTTGGGAAGACATTTTAAAATGCTTAAGATGGGCTAAGGAAACTTCTGGATTGGTTGAGGAAAGAGAACCTTAAGCTTGATTCCAAGAAATATAAATTGTTTTGCCAGTAGGTGAGTTTCGCGGAAAATATAGCAGAGTGGGAATGTCTACAGACCCATATGTTTAGAATAGTGCCGTAGCCACGGGGGCGCGAAAGGGCGCAATGCGCCCTTTAAAATCTACCTTAAAAAATAAAATAATGCTTCTTTTTACTTTTTTCGAACTTGAATAATTCCAATGTACTCATGCATAAAAATATTAGGTAACTGAAGTAATAGTTGCTGTTAATCAATATCTATAAAATAAAATATATTTTGTACTTATGTTTTCGGCATTTGTGTTTTTTATCACATCGACGGCTGCATACTGCTGACGTGGATTATTCAGATTCATCGAATTTCAAATAAATTGTTATTGATCGATGCAACGTTAATCGTTCGTTTATTAATAAACTAAGAATTATAACTGAATGTTAGACAAACATAACCTAGTGTCTGTTTTGCAACAGCTTTTCCATTTGAACTCGAAGGGCTTTCCAGCCATTACAAACTGTATGAGGCAGCATTAACAATTGTATCCTCAACTGCAACATGTGAAAGAGTTTTTTCTGCTCTGACAAATGTGCTTACAGACCTTCGTCAGTCGATGTCTCATGAAAGACTGGCGAACTTGATCCTCATCGGGTTTGAGAAGTGCATCCTTGATGATATGTGTCAGAGTGTTGATGGGAAGCATAATATATGGAGAGACTTCAATTCTATTCAGAATTGACGATTACAGTTGTTTTAATAACAAAATGTGGACTTGGTTTACATTGCTTTAATTAATTACAAAGGTTTACAATTATTTTACAGTTTTGCAGCGACTACAGTTGTTTTAATAAAAAACATTT
This sequence comes from Limulus polyphemus, assembly GCF_000517525.1. NCBI lineage: Eukaryota > Metazoa > Arthropoda > Merostomata > Xiphosura > Limulidae > Limulus > Limulus polyphemus. Next base: position 441,293 of record NW_013666036.1, read on the forward strand.
GGACTTGGTTTACATTGCTTTAATTAATCACAAGGGTTCAATCAACTTTCCCTGAGACTGACTCGTGCTTTCTGTTTTGATTAACCTACCAGTTCATACCTAACTTAAGCTCTTGTAGTCGGATATCAAATATTTTTTCATGAGTCAATTCACGTATGAATTAATAAGGAACATCAATAAATGATAACAAAAATTTATAACGAAAACTGAAAATGATTACAATGTACTCGCGCCCTTTGAGTTTGTAATTGCGCCCTCAATGTGTACGTCCTGGCTACGACACTGGTTTAGAATAGGCCAACACTAAAGAACGTATGTGAGATACGAGGATTTTTTTTGACCATGCTCTTTCTATCATCATTTTCTAAAATCGTAGTCTGATATACCTTGTCCTCTATACCAATTACTTGAAAAACCAAAAAAGTTTTGTTCGACTGCTAATCATGAATGAGCATTCAATAAATTGAAGAATGAATTAATCACTACTTCTCTTTTAGCATACCCAAATCTTGAAGATCTACTCATTTTAGATACAGATGTCAGTGACTTTTCAGTGGGAGCAGTATTATCACAAGTACAATATGGAAAAGGACATGTGATTGCGCACTACAGCAAAGCAATGAATACTACAAAAAAAAGAGGTATTGTACATCTTTGAAAGAGCTACTAAGAATTTTTCGAGCTTTAAATCATTTCCATCATTACCTATATGGGCAAAAGTTTACAGGGTGATCTTGCCACTTCAAGACTTGTGAATTTTCAAAGATGGTCCAAGTCAAAGTCATCCACTGTGATCATCTTTGGAAATACATTAGTGAGAGAATGGCCAACTGGGTAACTCCAGTTAAGAACTTGTCAGCAGAAAGTCAACCAGCTGAAGAGCCCAAAATTCATGTCAAGAACACTTCTAAAGGATGAAAAAGGATTTAGCCACTAGTGAAATCTAGTGAATTTGCTCGACCAGCTGTCTAGGGAGAAGTCCCCCAAATGATAGGAGAGCAAGTGACGAAAACAGACAAGAGGCTGTTCCACATGCATGTCATAACCCTTGGAAAAGGAAACCTGCCAAAAATACTTGGTGAATGGACAGTTTAGTGTAGGGTTTTATTTTTGCATTCTGATAATTCAAGAGACTTCACAATCCAGGAATGGGCAGTGTTGTTTAGCTATATTTTCAATACTTTAATTTTGTCGTTAGCTAGAGGGAGCATGAGGTTAAGATCTAGTAAGTTCGATTAAGATCTAGATGGGTACTTTAGTTATAAATACAAGTAAGAAGTAAACTAATGTCAATTTCAAAGTGACGTATTTAATAAGTTATTGAGTGTTCAATAAGAATTATTGCGTCTGTTATGTTGTTCAGTTACTTGGTAAGTTACGTGTTTATTTATGTAAGAAAGCTAGTTAAGGTGTTGAAACTGTATTTGTACATTTAGACTTACAATTTATTTACAACTACAAGTGAAAGTATCCTGTAGTAAACGTTAAGGGAGAAATTAATTAATTCGTTATCGTTACGTGGATTGGCTCTCACATTTTTTTACCAAATAACTGAAAAACAAACAAACACCCAATGACAAAATACATTGCAACAATAGTCATTGCATAACGAGTAGACGAGTATGTATACGCACGCCCCCCCCCCCCCCAACCAATTTTTTAAAAAATTAATAGTAAAGTAAATATTATACAGATAGTGGTATAGTACTAAATACAACAATTATAGTTTCAGTACTAATAGTACTGTTACGACAGCGGAAGTCACGTGACGCTGGTAACACGTCATGAGATTCTCGAAGGATCTTGACTTTTCCTGGCAACTCTAGTCTTTTCTAGGCGCCCTCTTTTATTTTATATAAGCCCGGCAAATAAAGCGGAGATATAGGGCATATAGAGAGGTATAGAGACAGATAATTGAGTCAAGCGAGCGGTAATGACCGTAAGTAAAGTGCGTGAATCGTTGTGAATTATAGCGTGTGTTTAAGTTAAAGTGACTGTAGAAATTCTGTGTATTGCAAAGTTGTATTGAGAAAGAATAAACTAGTTTTATTTAAGAAAGGATTTGTATCGCTGAAGTTCTTCGGGAAGAATTTATACCGGAAATTAACAAACAAGCAGATACGTAACAGTACTATGTACATGTGCGTGCCAGCTGACCACCCTTGATAATTAACAATAGAAGAAGTTGATGTGTTGTTTTATTACTGCATTTTGTGGCATGTTTAGTTCTTTCTTTTACGTCAAATCACTTTCAATACCATCAATAATTTTATACCAATGAAAAGAATTATTGAACCCATCGAATAATTTCTGGTTTGTTATGTAAGCATCACTGGTCGGTTGTGCATTTCCCCTTTGTAAATATGCTTGTTTTCAGTATAATATGAAAATTAAGAAGTTATCTTCACACAGTATACATAGGAAGTGTGGGCGCCTGTTGCCTTTTAGGTACATTCGAAGCATAGACAATTTTCGAAAATAAAATATGTCGTAAAACAATTTTCATATTCATAAGGTCATAAAATTACTGACCATGTTATGGGTTAACTACTAGACAATGAAATTTATAATTTGGTTTACTGTTAATCTGCTTTTGTTTTAAATTTTGTGAACATTAAATACCTGGTTTATATTCTTTAATTTTTTTGGTACCACGAAACATTGAATGTTAGTATTTATTGAGTACAATTGTAATACCTGTAACTGGTTTTGTGAAAAAGGTTATATTATCAAACAGTACGTTGCGTGTATTATGAAAATTACAATTAACTTAATAATAGTTTTTATAAAGTTTCAACATTTCTATGGTTAACAAAGCGTAACAGCTTTTCTTGTCTCTCGATCTGGCAGCCATCGATCACTAGCTAGTGAGCCAAGAAAGAGCACAGCAAATCCAGGAGAAAATAATGCCACACCACGTGGTTGTTGCTTTCCTACGAGATCGACAATTACTTTTTCGTAAGCATAAGAGTAATTGTTTATGATGATTAAAATATTTATATACTACTTTGCAAATTATTGCATACATTTGTTATGAACTTTTAAGTATTTTCTGTGTGTAGCAGTATCAAAGATTTATATATATATAAGTTTTGGAATTTCAACACAGTGTATTAACGCCATCTGCTGTAAAAGATTATGTATTAAATATCTATAATGATTATCCTTTTACAAAAATAGAAAAAAAGAACAATAAACAACCTTAGTTTATTTCTTCAAACTGAAATACGTCATAATTTTCATATAAATAAAATGGATACAACTTTTTCTACTTCGTAGTTCACATCAACATAATTAATCTTGTTGAATTTGATAATTCATACTCTTACGTTTTGCTCGTGGCTCCGATTTGTCTGTAATGCGATATTCTAGGGCTGCCTTAAAAGGTTCCATGCAACGTCGTGATATATTGATAGAATTCCATTGTTTGTATGATTCCGTAAAACTTTCCAAATCCGAAAGGACACAGAAGAACAGAAAGTTTGACTTTGTTGTTCTGCTTGTTGACGGAACGAATTATATAATAAACATAACTGGATTTTAGTATTTTTGCAGTATTGCAAATAATGTTATAAATATTTCAGTAATCTTGTAGTATTACAAATAATGTTATAAATATTTCAGTAGTTTTGCAGTTATGCGAACAATGTTATAAATAAATTATGTCAAAGCTCTGCATAGCTTTTATAAGATAACTAATTATAATCAGTTAATTTTTGTATTCTTTATTAATGCATATACACTGGATTGTTTCAAAAATGATGGATAGTAAAATCTTGAACGTATGTAATATTTCAAGTTTCCATTTATTGACAAGATATTCCAAAAGGACAGTTTAAGTAATACTTCCTAAAAACTAAAAAACAACGACAAAATTTATAAAGTATTAAACTTGATGAATTCACCATTTCAGCCTTAGTAATTAATTTCAGGTGTTTATAATTGTAATAAAAGTGAATACAGATTGGCGTTTATACTGCGTTTACATTACTGCTCAGACTATGTCTTATGAAATGACTGACATCACTGGATAAGAACCTGTATTAGATGTTATAAACATTCAATGATTTTCAATTCATATGCAACTCACCACTCTGTCTTACTTATACTTTATTTCACTGTCCTCTTTAATTTCAATTTTATTTCTAGAAATAGCTAGTGACCACTAGGTAACGACTAGAGACACATACACACCTATAAACGACCTATGCAAGCTGTATTTTTGAATATCCAAACATCACTTAAAAATAATTCCAGAGATTAAAAATGTTCATAAGACATGAGCCAACATTAGTTTAAATTTTTCTTCTGTGTGTTTAAACACAAAACAATACAATGGTCTATATGAGCTGTGGCCCCTACTGGTATCAAAACTCGATTTTTAGCGTTGAAGCCTACCAGTTTACAGCTGAGCCACTGGAGGGGGGGGGGGTAGTTTAAGTAATTAATGTTTCATAATGTTATCATCTATAATTATTTATTCTTATTCAGCTATCGAACATAAGACAAGGGATATAGCATGTACTTTTTAATTCCTGCAGTGTCCAATCACCCATTATTAGTAATTTCTAATTTGATCATTTGTGATAATTTATGTATAAGTATTTAAGGTGCTTGCTATAACTTATTCATAAATTTCGTCTCTGTGTGTTGTAGTTATTGTTACCACAATATTTTGATCTCCTATATACAATTGTATTTTGAAATGATTACCGAACATTCTCAACTCACGATTCACTTGAGTAGCTAGGTGGTTTTCTGGAGCTCCTGCTCAGTTTCCTAGTAAGTTCTAGTAGTGCTGTTATAATTTGTGTTTTTGGTTTGTTTGTTCAAGAACGTTACCGGCTTACTGATTGACAAATGATTCCAAAATAAAAATGTGCTTGTGTTTTGATGTGTCTTCTTCTGCTACGCACCCAATACCTCTTGGGACCCACAGTTTGGAAATCACTGTCTAATTTGTTGTACCATTTAAGATTTTCAATTCGCATTTATTTCCCTTTCTTTTTTCTCTTTATTGTTATTTTCTATCATTTTTTGACATTATGATTTTGCAGCAAACATGCTTTAACACAGTTTCTCATTCTTCTTGTAACATTATACACATTTCTTATTTGTGAAACCTGTAAAATGTTTCTCTTCATAAAGTCAAAAAACTCCCCTGTTCATGTTGATTCTTATTATCCCATCTGCCTCACTAGTATCTTCAGAAAAACTCTTGAACACATCTTTGTATATCGACTTCCCATTTGAGGGGGGATTATAATATACTACATTACCCTCAAGCTGGAATTTGTCATCACCTTTCTATCGAGGATCAACTTCTCAAACTTTCTAATACACTCACCAAGGATTTTAAATCTTTCAAACCTCCTGGCATGATTCTTTTTGATTTTGATTATGTATGGAATTGAGACTTAATCTTAAAACTATGCCATTTTTCATTTCCACGTGCAGTAGTTTCCATCAAAAGAGATCTATCATATTCCATCTTTTTATACTCTGATATCGTTTCTATCTTATATGTTGCTGACATACCAACTCCTAGATTCCCAGTTCATCTATTTTTTTCAATATACTGATGATACAGCTACTGTAGCCACTTGCCCACCAGTGATCGTCCTGAATATAGTTTTTCAGTCTACTGTCAAGACATTTTTGTTTAACACCAGCACTTCTTTTCAATAATGCCTTCAAAACCAGAGAAATACTTTATAGTCCTACATGCCATAAATACCGTCCTTGTCACAATGTATTTATCATTAATGTCCGAATTGAAGATGATCCCATTCAGCTCTTAGATACTATCAGATATTTTAGAAGACTTGGATGACGGCCCTCAATGAAAAAGCCACCTCCTACCTGCCTTCTTTTTTTGCCATCTGGTAGGATCGTCCAAGGGTTTGAATCCACCCCTTTTATTATATGCTTACAACTTTAATTCAACTTTGTTTCGCTTATGGTCACACTACCTGGCTTTCTACTACCTCCAACTTTTATCATTGAGTACAAGTTTTGGAAAGTCATGCTCTTTGACTCATGTCAAACTACTTAATCCTATGAAGAAATATATAAACGCTCATCTTCCGTCCATTCCCCAATATTCTCCGAGACCTTTGCATCTGGTATGTTCAACCTGGTTTTCTCAATCAAAATATCACACTTGCCGATCTTCTCTCCATTCTTGTTCGACCGCCTAGCAAACATTTACCACCGGTTGATCATATATTGAAACTCATATGACTCTTCAACCAGATGATCCAGATCATAATGATTATCCTCTGTCGAAACTACCCAGTTACGTTTATCCAATAGTTGATGCATTGGTTCCCTAACCTTTTACGTCATAATTGGATTATTTCTTCTGTTCCTGCTTTTTACTAATGATATGCCTTTGCCTTCACCAAATTTTCACATCATTCACAATCTCATGATTTTCTTTAGGTCATCTTACACATTAATTACATATCTTCCTCCTCAATGCCCTAGTTTTCATTTCTATTTTGGCCGAAGAGATATCATGACCCTTTATGACCTATCAGCCCTTAGTGTTGAAAAATGAAATGACAAAAGAAAAGAAATTTTGTCTCTCATGTCCAGCCCAAATGATGGGTTCGTTTACTAAACGAAAGGCCTCTTGGGCAGTGACTTGTGGGAGGCAGAAGATAGATTTGAAAAATATATTTTTACAATTTCCTGAATTTGATTGTGAAATGGGCAAATTAAGAAGAATGTGGAAAGAAACACACGAAGTTTAAGTGATTTTATCGAACTTTTAGGCCTTTTGGCTTCTATTGCTTCACCGGATTTAGGCATTTACACTTAATATTTAACATTTTTATTATGTTTTAATCACTTTGCTCGTGTTATAAGGCGTTTCTAATTAGAACTTTGAGGAAGGTTACCCTTATTAGATGTAAGAATAGCTCTCAATCTTCATATTATGCTAACCTGCAGTTGCTGCATCAAGAATCTATTTGAAACTACCTTGTGGGTTTGGTATAAACCGTCACCATGTTTTAGCGTTCCACCATTAGATTCATCATCGTTCGAGTTAGCAATATATACCAGCACTCGGCCCTGTTATCAATTGTCAGTAACTAGAAAATTTTCAAGATACATAGGGTTATTTACCGTAATATGCATATTCCGGGCAGTACTTTCTCAGTTGTTTTTGAGCATGCTTTATGCAAACGATCTGTAAGTAACGCCAGATCCGTTGAGCTAAATGATTAGAAATGAGATAAATTAGAATGAAGCGTGCCATGGTTTTCAGTGTTTTTGTTTTCGCGCTTTGTGTCTTGTCTAATCTCCATACTTTAATTTCAAGCGTCTGTAAGAAAACATTCAAGATGGATTAAATCCAATTAAAGAAGCCTTTGAGTCCAACAGAAACCAGAATATTGGAACAATACTGTCTAACTACTTCAGAAATTCTCCATATTGATAAATTTTCCCCACTTTTATAAATTGTCCATTGCGATTTTCATAAAATCACGCAGATTCGCGTTTTTATTTATAATTTTAGTTATTTTTCCCTAGTGTTATCCTTTCTAACTAAACACTTTTTTTTTCTTTATGCAAAATAAAAATCTATCATCATACAACTCTGTTTAAAGTTTTTATAAGGGATATAACAGTAATTTTCCTTAAAATCGCAGGGATTAATAAAAATATTACATATTTGAAAGAAAACTACTATTATTTTGATACTTTGTTTGCTTTGATTAATCATATCTGGATTCATGGCATAAATGAATCATTATAATTTACAAAACATCTGCATTCCTATATTAAACCTTGTAAAAAGTCTGTGAAGAAAGACTGCTGTAGTTATTTATGTTAATGTTCTGTAATACTCTCGTACGAAAAGAAAGTCCCTAATTCAGTAGTTCATGTCCTGTTTCTGTGAGACATTCTTTTATAAATTAATAAACTAGTTTCCCACGAGTTTTTGATTTAGTCCAGTAGTGAAGGCCTAAATTGCTCATGTTATGAAGAAATCATGATATTGGCATGTATACAGGTTTTCTTACGAAGCTCTATATAAAAGCAAGACCCATCGCAAATCTTGCTCCAAATAGCAATTATCTCTTATTCCAATATTGTCACCATCGAAAATCAGTATAATTCAACTATATGCTCCAAATGCACATAGAAATGTCATCTAAATATCTAAATTTTGGCATACCTATATAGATTTTCATATTAAAATTAATGTAAAAGCAAGACCCAATGCAGATCTTGTCCCAACAGCCGCCATACTGAATTCCAACAAGGCTACCATCAAAAATCAATTTCATGCAAATTTACACTACTAATACATATAAATGTTACATTAATATCCAGATTTCATGGTTTGATTATAACATTTTAATTAATATATGAAGTTCTTTAGTTTCAATATGGTTATTATTTAATGTCTAAAACTCTTTATAGTCTAGCATATGGAAACGAAATTTCAGAAAACATCTTTCCTAATTTTTTATTGAAGCATGTTTAAGTAGCCCCATACAAAAGTTTTAAAACAAATAGTTTGATCACTTATGTAGCATATGCATTAAGATTTTCACTTGTTCAATGTGTACCACAATGTAAAAAATCATCCATCATCAGTGTAAACTTTACTTAAACACAAAGAGACAAAACTAACAACCACAATTAAGACCAACAAGTATATAGAGGTTATTGTAGCTTTTGCTATAAGGATCACGTGATTTATTCAAATACATGTATAATCTATATCAATGTAGTCCATATCAAACATCATGGAACTTCAAAACATTAATCTTAATGGCAATTTACACAAAAACACAGTGCAATGCAGAACAAGTTTGCTTTGCAGCATTTGTAGAAACCTCTTCATGCTTTCTTACAGGAGTATAGACGACCTCATTGCAAGACATGATAACCTCTGGCAGGGTTGTCCACAAAGGTGTCCAGCCTTGGTCTGTTTGCTCCCAACCCCATTTATCTGAAGTCGGCACATCCTGCTCAGGAATGTTGATTGTCCCCGTATATGACCATCCTGGTAAACAGCTTTTTTACATACTGCTCAAGAATAACCTGCGCTGGAGGGATGTTTTTCTTGTTCCTTTTGCTTAGGCAAAGAGTCTCATTGGGCATGGTTCACATTACTGATTGGGCAATTACATCTGTACATTAACATAATGAACTGTTCTATAATGCGCGATCCTCCAACATGATTTCTTGTGGTGTTTTTGAAAGGTTTGCAAACGCTATGGCCACATCAGGATATGCCTTTCATGTTTCAAATGCAGTTTTTTCTCATTCAAAGAAAGCTGACACAGTATCGCAGCCCATGGATGCATGAAAGAAGGCTTTGCTTGCACTTAGATCATTATCACTGGCAACGCTGTATGCAAGGATGCATGAGAAGTTTTTGCTAACTCCAAAGGCAATCCATACCTCCTGGACGTGTAACGTGCGTATATGAGAAGTTGCCAAAACGAAAACATCGATGTTTACTTTTATGATCATTACTTTACTCAGTCCTTTGTAGATGAGTTTGGTATCTGCCTCCTCATGACTGCACAGGGTGAGTCTTTGCTTATCAAAAGGAGCAGAACTGACAACATCATCAGTATAGGTGCTGAACAACTCAACTTTCTGCAGGTTAATAATAGCTAAATGTTCTGTTTACAATTTTACTGTTGTCCATTTGATTTTTGAATGCAGTAACAAACTAATAATGGTTAGCAGCGTGTTTTTTAAATTAGAATGACTTACGCATCTAAGTGTTAAAAACCCAACTCATTTAGGTGACACTTCTATGAAAATTAGAAGCACATGAAGCAATGCTGGTTATTGATGAAGGCCACAATGGAATCAAAGGTGGTGACTAGTTGGTACAAGATCGGTGATGGGTCTTTATCTTAAATGAATTTCCATATAAAATTTACATGTATGTCAAAATTTAGATATTAAGATGACATTGCTATGTGCGTTTAGAGGATATAGTCGAATAATGCTGGTTTTCGATGGCGGCCATATTGGAATCAAAGATGGTGACTAGTTGGGGTAAAATATGCAATGATATTGCTTTTATATGAAGCTCTATAAAAGAAATATACACAGCGTGGTCACAAGTAAATAGAAACCACTTTTTCAG
>NW_013666036.1:452060-458474 GCF_000517525.1 Limulus polyphemus
AAATCAGTTAAATGACGAAAAATTAGGTGTCTATTTACTTATGACCACTCAGTGTACATCATTCTTTGAAAGTTGTGTGATCTGTTATTCTATAACTTTGTGGTATTTAATACGGCAGTGATTTATACATTTAGTCTTTGGAATTTAGAAAAACGAGAATAATGTTTTGACCTTGCTTAGTAACTTTGTCCTTGAATTTAACTACCAAGAAAGTCCATCATAATGCAAAATGGGAAACACTTTGAGTTATTTTATTAACAGCTAAGTGCAAAAAACATACAAGCTGATAAACTGAGTTCTACTCAACAAGCGGGCAGTTAAAACTGCTTATGACAAAAGCTCTCCTTGACTATGACAAAAGCTTCCATTGGCTATGACAAAAGCTCCCATTGGCTATGGCAAAAGCTCTCCTTGACTATGAAAAAGCTCCTCTTGGCTATGACAAAAGCTCCCCTTGACTATGACAAGCTTTTCCTGAATATGAAAAAGTTCTCCCTAACAGTTTGTAAGCTATTTTCTTGTTGAGCTTCGTTCCTGAAATTCAAAGCTTGCAACGTGAATAATGATGAGCTCATTGTCACTTAATAAGTTTGTATATTTGCAGATGTAAATTAATAGTGAACAGCCTCTATCGCAAACATAAACATAAACAATTATAAAAAAAAACAAAATAAATACGTGATCTTTTCCACATGATGAGATCTGTAAGATTTGTTTATACTTGTTCACCTCATTATATTACTATGGAAATCTTATCAGAGAGTCCGCGCAGAATGGAACAGATCGAAAAGGGTATGTTTGATATCTTCAAATACAATTTTGTTCTATTTTAGAGTATGCTTTTGATCACTTTTTTTGTAATATCACAAGAGAGCTTAAATAAGATGACTTTAATTTCAGATTAAATCTAATCCACAATAAGTACATGTCTGTCTTACAGTTGGATAGTTTCATGAGGACGGGTGGGCTGTGACAATAGTCCGTGGTTTCTGTGACAACTTAAACACAGACTCGTGGGCCAAATAGCTGCAAACATGAGCTGTTAGAACGACGAATAATGAATGGACAAATTGGAGAAGGATCTGTAAGGTAAAGCTGAAAACATCACTTATTTGTGGATATTCAGAGAAAATTTAAAACAAATATGTGGATGAATAGAAACTATGATTTAACTTAATGTGAATTTAGACGTGTTTCTGAAATTTTTTGAGAACATGTGTACTTGATTGGTTAACTTTTAATGTCTAATATCTCATTACATTTCAGAGGGATTTGGCAAAATTAACTTGGAGAATTTTTAAGCATAAAGAAAATACAGGGAAACATCTAATGAATTTTCGCAGACGTGAAAACATAGAAGTTAATTTTTGATAAAAGATCAAGTGTAAAAGAATTCTTTCAAATAATATATGATGTAGCCTGTAGTTACTATTAAAATTATAGTAGAGTAAGTAATTATATTTCATATTTATGGGAAAGCTACTATAGGTCGGAATTGTAAATCTATGAAAAAAAGACCGTTTCAATGATAATTTGCAAATGTATATAATTTTCCACACATTTTAATTCATAAACTTTTCTTCAATTCTTATTTAATTTGGCCTGGCTTGATTCGTAAACCAATAAAACCTTCTGAACCTAGTTTACCTGGGCTCTGGGGCAGTAGTGCTTTTGATGTAGATACAGAAGTATTGGTGTTTATGGTTATTTCTGTAAACAGCAACTGGAAGGTGCCTGTTAACTGTTTCTTTATTAAAGGCATGACAGTGGAAGAGAGATAACTTGGTGAAAATTTGGTTATAAAAACTGTCAGATATTGAAATTATAGCCATGCCACTTGTTTGTAATGGTCCAACTTGTTAGGTTGGGTACCATTTTGTCGCTAAGAAACTAACAATCGTGGTTTTTCGGCTCTAGCAGTTAAAATTGCAGAATGTTTATTATACTTGATATCAGCCACATGCTAAAACTCATTTCAAAAAGTGGAAATGATGAATATTTTAAATGTCAATTTATTACTGATTCGAACAAACTGCAAAAACAAGAAGGCTTACCCCTGGGAAATAAATTATGATCAATGTACATTCAATGGTAGAAGCAAAAAATGAAAGTTAATTTTGCAGCTCAGACTTTAAGTCCTAGTGTGGCAAATGCTATTGAATTTTGGAACAAAGACTTGAACTTATCTAAGTTCAATTAAGGGAAGTGAACCTATAGTTAAATATATCAGAACATTTGATATATATTTTTTGCAAACAATCTGGACTGAATGCAGCACTATGAAACAATAAATAAATATGAATAACAATAGTGAACTTAATATAAAATAATAATTACATAAGCATTGGTAGAATTGCTGTTGTTGGTTCTAGTTGTGAACTTGATGCCATAACGTATAATGACTGTGATAATAGCACCCAAATGTGTTGAGGATATCCCATCGATTAGACAATATCCAAACGCTGATGTTAAACTAGCCAGCTATCATGGAAAACCAATTAAGAGTACGAAGCTGAGTGCTTACACGAACAACGTCTCAATTCCTAATTCATTCAACTGTATGCAGCCAGTTGTGGGAAAGCACTTACCCTTAGAGTTCTTAAAGTAGACATTCTGGAGTTACCTAAAATGATATGATAGAATAAAACTCACCAGTTTTACCCTATGCAGGACACTAGTTGATCTTGCCATATAACACTAGCCAGTTAACATTGCTTTAATTCTGGTAAATGTATATAGAATATGTGAATGAAGAGTAATTTCTCTGACTAGGTCTAGAAATATGTAATGAAAGTAGTAATCTCCAACCTTGGTTGTAGCATTGTCATCCTTGGGATGGTAGTACTGGAAAAAATAATTAGTAAACTGATGTAACAATGAATGAAATTCACCATTTCTTGTTCGTATACCAAGAAGTATTAGTTAGGGATGAAGTCCTTGTGTTATGGAATTGTGGGTGGTCAGTTATCTAGCTTTCCTGTTGAATGGTCATCAGCACGGTAAGTTAAGTATAACTAGTGTTGCCTCCATTGTGCTATGCAAACGATCTGGACTCAGCAATAGAAACTCAGTAAATTTGTTGGTTGAATATACTGATGTATTCATGGGTCCAAGATGGCCAATTGAGTTGAACAACAGTAACTCATCATCACATAGATACAGGCAATACATGTCTGATCAAACAAACGCTCTGCAGGCCTCCCTAGAGCACTAGTGATCTAATCATTGCTAATATCAAATTGATGTTAAAGGATAGAATTACGCAGGCCTTCAGAGAGTTCATGGTCATCTTCAATAGTGATTGTCAGGAATGAGGAGGGTAAACAAAGGTTATATGCTCATTTTAGTTGGGTGAATGTGATAACATGCATTGACAACTTATCATTCCAGTAAACAGGCAAACATCTAGATGTATTGAAATTAGCCTGTTGGTTCAATAATTAGACCTGGAATATGGAGATTCAAGTCAGAATGAAAGATGAGAGCAGATCTAAAACTGTTTTTAGCATTCTAGATGGTTTATACGAGTTTTGCATCATGGCATTTAGCCTGTGCAAAATACCCACCTCTTTTTGAGAGGCTAATGAAGCTTACACTGAAGGAGCTTCTATGGAAGACATGGCATGTCTATGTTAGTTATGCCTTGTTGTTTATCTGCACATTTGAATCTGCTGCAAAAACTTGAGCAAGGTATTTCATTGAATAAAAAGAGCTGTCTTGAAGTTGAAAGCAATGAAGTGTGCACTAATGTGCATAGAAATGGAATTTCTTGGTCATATAATGAGTAGGATGGAATCTCCCACTGACTGGGAAGGTTATAGTGACCTCAACCTGTATTAAAATGAGAGGTTCACAGTTTCTTTGGATTCACGTCACATTACCAAAAAATTTTGAATAATTTCTGCAAAACTGATATATCATTTGATTTCACTAAAGTTGAATTGCATTTTAGATTTAGGCAGCATCCCTTTTACTTTAACGGAAGATCCAGTGCTAGTATACCTATAATAGGACCGTGAGTTGTTGTTGGATGTCGACATCAGTAATAGGAATCAGACCAATATTAATGCACTTGCAGAATTGTGTAGATCATGTAGTTACATATGTATCTGACGGATCCTGAATTCAGGCACTGTATGAAAAAGAAAGAGCTGATTGCATTTCTGGTATTAGTGAAACACTGTCAACACTACTTATGTGTTCGAAAGTTCACCATTTGGGTAGATGATGTGTCATTGAAGTGGCTTATGAAGCTTAAAAATCAGGAAGATATAAATTATCGTTGGACAACGACATTGCAGGACTATATCATTATCCAGGCCAAACACAAAAATCCAAAAAGATTGTCCTACAACACAATTAAACCCTGTCAATCTGTAGAATATCCTGAATATGAACACTGTGTGGGGGTTAAAGCCATTTCTACCATAGCAATGTCAAGTCATATAGTAGATGATTTGGATAGTTTTCAATACCACAGTTGTCAATTTACAAGCTCTATGAAGAGCAGCTAAAAGACAGAGATATAGTATCAATGCTTCTTGCTGTATAGCAAGGTGGATGCTCAGCCAGTGAGTACTGAGAAATGAACATGGATATGTGTATCATGTGACTCTTGTATGAGCAGCTACAAGTGCACGCACATAGGCGTGCTGTACTGTTGTTATTAACTACAAAGTTGTAACTCTCAATCTGTGTATCAGCTAGTGGGCTCTAAATTTCTGAGACAGGAAATTTATTATACTTTGTATATTACAAAGACTGGAGCACACCCAAGTATTACGAACACTTGTGCTTACATTTGACAGTGGTTTTAGTAGCCACATTTGAGTCAAAATATTAAGTGAGTATGTAAACATTATACAGTGTGTGCTGTCCAGTAGAAAAGCTGCCCTGAACAGGACAAACTCCAGCTGAGGACTGTTGATTCTCCTTTACAGAGAATAACCCTGGATAACGCTGGTTTTCTCTCAGAGACTGCACAAGTAGTTTGTATGTACTGGTCACTATAAATATTTCACTAAATAGCTTATGTGCTGGTGCAGCTCTGAATAGCCTGGTTTGGTTACCCGAATAGATTCACATGGGTCATGGAACTAATTTGAACAGTCAGGTTTTCTTTGAGTTGTGTAAAGTGACGGGTGTGGTGAAGATGTGCACTTCATCACCTCCAATCTGATGGTTTTGCAAAATGGGTAATACTAACTATCAAGCAAATACTTAAAAAATATATCAATCCTGGCAGAACTGATTGGAACGAATACTTGCCATATGTCATGATAATGTACTGTACAACTAAACATAGAACAGTTGAATGTGCGTAAAACATGTTTATGATTGATCAAGAAATGCAGCTCCCTGTAGACGTGATATATAATACTCACCCTAGAACAGATGAGGTACAGTGTCCATAATAATATATGGTTAAGGTCTGTATTATTTCACATGCACACGTTTACATGCCAATGAATACCGAGTGTGTTATTATAAGACATTTAAGGAATAAATTTTCCAATGTGGAGACTGGGTGTAGTTTTGCACGTGCCAATGATATGGAAACAGTTTAGCTGTGGCTAGAAAGATCCTTATCTCGTATTCTAACATAGTAGTCCATTGACATGTGAGTGACAGTGGTTGCATAATGTGTTTAAGCATGTGGAGTACATGAATTAGTTGTGTCCATATGTCACAGGTGAACCCATCATGCATTGCCTAGACCAGGAATTAAAGATTGAAACTGATGAATCAGAGAAGGATGAGAGTTTGTGTTGTATATCTTTACTCAGTTGATGAGGAAGAAATATTTGAAAGTATTTACCTGGAGCACACCAAAGTATTACGATGAGTAAGTGTGTAAAGAAGAGACATGAGATAGCTTTGCTCCTGATGAATGATTGAAATAAAGTTGCATTCTTTACTGATCTGTTGGGTGGTATTTCACAATTATATATATATATATATACTACAATATATGATGGCAACTCGAGTGTTATGAAGTTATGATGTATTTTTGATTGCAACATTAATGGGGTAAAAAACATTGCGACACTTATTTCATGTGTTATCAATCAGAGTTTCATTCAGAGATATCTATTTTCTCTGAGTTGTGTAAAATTTTGGATGTGGCAAAGATGTGCACTTCACCTTATCACCCCCTGATTGTTTTGAAAAATGTGTAATACAAACTATGAAGCAAATTTTAATAGAACTAATATGTAGAACATCAATAAGTTTCATGAGTGAAGATGATTGCTAGGAGATGGAAAACTGCTGAAAGGACATTGTGACCCTATCTTTCTGTGCTACTAAGCGATTTTCGCAAGAATTGATCATCCA
Source organism: Limulus polyphemus (assembly GCF_000517525.1). Lineage (NCBI taxonomy): Eukaryota > Metazoa > Arthropoda > Merostomata > Xiphosura > Limulidae > Limulus > Limulus polyphemus. The sequence continues at coordinate 458,397 of NW_013666036.1, forward strand.
GTCACGAAGAAGTTTTTTTTTCTCAGCACAGAATATCAATCCAAGTGAAATAGCCTTTAATTCCCTGGATTTGTCTGT
>NW_013666036.1:458764-473593 GCF_000517525.1 Limulus polyphemus
CCTGGATTTGTCTGTAATTATTTTTATGTTATATTGATTGTAGCAAGTGGATCGATTTGGGTATGGTGATACAATATCTTGCTAGTTAGTGTTGGTGGCTGACTAAGTGTATATTGTTATATGCTGAAGTGACAGCATGGATGTTAATCCTGGCTGAAAGGACGTTTAACAGGATAGCCTTAATCTGACCTTATTCTGTAGTGATGATTTATTTCATAGTTGTGAAAGAATATGTTGAGCTTAAGGGCTCATATAAGTTGTAGTGTCACAGTTATTGATATTTAGCTAATGTAGAAAACCTATATAGTTTACCATGGTGATGGCATTGAGTCAGAGGAAGTCTGTTTTAAGCTACTATTATACTTAATTGATGTGTAATATTGAAATATATGTGTTTGCAACATACATGTATAAATAAGTATATGTACACAGTCCTTCACACGTGTACGGATGTTATACAAAGTCATTCATAAATGTTGTTTAAAATGAATGAATTAAACAGAGAAAAACTGTCAAGCAATATGTGAAAAAGTAAAGGATTTATCTGGATGTTAAGACTTTATAGCATGAAACAAACTGTGATTACTGACCTGTAAATTATTATTTGAAGATACAACGCACCACATCACATATATTCATCAATGCTAGTGAGAGCACGTTTCAGTTTCGACACTGAAATATTTGCCAAGTAATAGATTCTTACAAAAGAGATAAGAGTAATGAATAGTTTCACACTGGGTTTGAGAAAGAAACACAGTTTGACCTGATGTTTTTGGTAAAACAGTGAAACATATTTCGATTGAATCAAATCAAAATTTTGGGTAGGGGTGAAATAAGATGTAGAAAGTAAAACTTACAGACAGTTGTTGGATGACATTAAATGTAAACTTGGCATATTCAGTTTTATTTGGTTATCCGTAATAATAAAATGACGTGTCTATGTGTTTGTGTGTGACTGCCATAGCTCCAAGAGAAAAGAACCTAAAAACCTGAAATTTTGCACTCATATTAAGTGGACCCTGAGGGTGTGCACTTAGATATATTACTTATCCATGTGCGTGTGCACATGCGCGTGCACATATTTTTAATGAGGCTAGCTAGAAATGGTTCCTTATATAACAACTTCTAATATATAGAAAAGCCAGTGCGTTTTGGTAACAATGCGTTCCAACAGTGGCTTGTATGTCATGATTGGTTAGCAACAAAAGTAGATAGGTTATACTTTTATGTTAAAATGGGTTAAGAATACACACACTGACATAATCATCTAGAATCTATCAACATAATAACTAGAGCAAAACCGTATACTTTCGCGAGTGACTAAATATTTTTAACCATTCACATTGAAATATTCTGTAAGTATATAGTTTTATTTAATATTATCTTAATATTGTTTGAATACAAAGTACAGTTGAGAAAAATGAGAATGCAAGCTGTGAGTGTATAGCTAGAGGCAGAAAGTGATACTCACACAGTTTCTTTGTTGTTGCACCTGGCCTGTACTAACCCTGTTGAAAGGGAATGTGATATAAGTTTGGTGGAGTCCCATAATAAGAAGTCAGAAGTTATCACTTTTACAGTGGTTAGCCTGTTTCAGTTATTTGTGTATCTGGAGCCTCGACCTTAATTTATTTCTTTGGGTCCTGGTACTGTTAGTATAATAACCAGATATTGTGTAGGGAAAGCAGCCTAGTTATAGAATAACACAACACAGATATTCAAGTACGAAACTTAATGAAGTCTTGGGGATCAGGAAATCCACAAGTACAAGGGACATTTTGTTTACAGGCAATACAGCCATGAGTACATGTAAGTCTGTTGAAATGTAAATTGACTATTGCAATATTTTTAGCACTCTATGTCTAAAAGTAATTTTAGAACAGAAAAATATTATATATGAGCTATTAAAAGTTTAAATCATACACATTTGGTTAAAATTCTGATTAATTAAAATTCATTTGATCTTAGATTTTAATCCTAACTTTCTTTTTAACGTCAGGTCCTTAACCCTTCTTACTTACCATATCTCGTAGTCTAAACACTGTAAAATGGAAGGAAAGTATAAGTAAATCTTCCTTTACAGAGACCTTGGTGACCTGTAATCATACCCAGTTGTCCCCAGTGCCCCCTGGACCAGCCTAACCTTTAGATTGAGCAGAACCCATGGATAAAGTTGTATCACTGGGTGACACATCGGATGTTTTGGACTTTGCCTAGTCTGTTGACTAATTGGCCTTGAAGTATCCTGGGGCTGGGAAGCTTCCAATGGTCACTGGTCAACCGATCACCTCTAAACTGCTAAGGAAAGATTCAGCCACAGAAGAACTACTGGAGACATCAGCCACACTGGTTGAACCTAGTCTCTCTGCAGCTCAACCCCAAGTTATCCTCACTGAAGTGATGCAGATGCCTCTAAACAGGGAGACAACGGAGCTGCTAATAATGCTCAGTCTGTGAAGTGTCTTGTCAGAGAATGCACGATCATCAAGCAACACTGGCATCAAATGTGCATATACTTCTGATGGGACTAGTATCAAACCGATGTTTGATGGCGCCTTTTGCGACATATGAATACAGCAGTCCTACAATCTAACCCATTAATTTGTTTTGTTGGTCAATTGGGCATTTTGCACCCCACGTCAAGTTGGCACTCTGTGTGAATGCATCACTTGTACTACTTAAATAACAAGACTCTAAAAAGGCCTTCCCACAGATGATGTCTTCTTGGGAATCATTGAAGCACTGGTAGAGTCTCTGTGAGCTGCTGAAAGTGATTGGCCATGGCCAAGAAACCACCAACAGCGGGGATCTTTTTGGTGAATGTAGATACTTCCACATCTACTGCTGCCAACCCACCACTACCAAAGTGGTCCTATGGTCTATATCAGGAACACCTAAAGTCAGAGTTTCTGTCCAGAATATCAACCATCATCACCAAACAAATGACCATACAACAGATCTCCTTACTTTAAATTACACTATCCGGAAAAGGTCACCAAAGGACTATGTTTGGGCCTTATATAACTGAGACGTTAACCTACGTAAATGGCCAGAAATATCATTGTGACTGGAGGAGAAGGTCTGATGGTTGTAGACTGAGGTGACCCAGACTAACAAGGCTCTGGCAAAAGCAAAAAGAGATCATGCAGCAGACCATTGAAGCAAAAAGAAAGTCCACTGTCACCCTAGAAGACCTGCTGTTGAGATTAAAATAAGGTGAGAGCTCTGACTACGAGTTATCTTACATGTAGATTGTAAACAACATGAACACTGTGAATAACTATTTTAACCTCTCATGTTTTGTTTATTAATTATTTCTATTGATGCGTATGTACATTTTGATGTCATTTGTGATTTAATTAATTTACTTTTTCTTTTTGTGTGTGAGATTATGCATGCATTATTTTTGGTGTGTTTCGTTTAGGTCTTTTTTAATTTTTTGTTTATTATCATTAATACTGCGTGCATTAAAATGATTTAATTTGTGCCATTGTTGAAGGGCTTGATTGCGTGATATTTTGCGCTTGAACATGTTGTAAATGTTTCTGTTATATTTTATTTTTGCATGTTCGTATCCTGTGTCTATATATTTCTAGATAGGTATATATATATATATTGAGGGTTTACTCTATATTTCTTTAATTTTATCATGATTTGTTTTTTTTCTGATGTGTGTAAAGAATGTATTTCTGATTTTATTAATTAGATTTTGTGTTGTAATTATTGTACCTGTGCTAAAGGATTTGTTTTGTTGTGTGATTTCTTACCTGTGTATTTTTCTTATTTTATTATATTTCCGTTGTTAATGTATGGCTGTTTTAGTGGGTATTTTGTCGATACACATGCTGCAGGTATTTGTAATTATCACTGTAAAAGGATATGTGATTATGTCTAATTAACTTTTGTTTGTTTGTTTAGAACAAAGCCACATCAGGCTATTTGCTTTGTTCCCTGCAGAAAATTGAACCCCAAAGTTTAACATTGTAGGTCTGTAAATTTACTGCTGTTTCACTGGGTGACAACCTCTGTGTAGTGTTGTAGTGTAAAAAACAAATAAAAAACTATTGCATGTCGTTATTAAAGGGTTGTGTTATCCATGTTGAAGTGTAACAGTTTTACAGAGATGAGAGAAAATTACATCGATTTCCTGAATGATACACAAATAAATTTAATTTGTTTATATATTTTAAACTTAGAGATGGTCGGGATGGCCTTAATGTAAAGGAGGTTTTTGATATCCTCCTGATTTGATGTATAACTTTTTCAAAATGTTCATATATTCAGGAATATGTTGTTTTTATGTAGGCAGTGAAGAAAGCCGCAAAGTTCATTTTTATCTACTATTTGTTATCCCGGATCATTCATTTAAGGTATCATCTCTTTTCTTCCTGTGGGAAGGATCCCTGTAAAGTTGTAAATACTGTGTGAAAGTAACCCATAATCTTTTTGACTGGCGGGTTAGATGATATCTTGAGAATATACTACCATTACTTTGTGATGGCAATGACCAACAGTTAAATGGGTTGTCCATATGCCCTGAGAAGAGTAGCATTGTTTCATAGTATATAATACTATTTTCAGGGTCTGGAAAAAACTACTACAGATTTTGAGAGATTATGAATATTCTACTTATATAGAGAACTACCTTAAGTAAAGTCGCAGTCTCGTATCAGTACACAATTTTAATTGTGTTTGTGAATGGGGTTAATTTTGTTTTCATTTTTGTATATATTGTGTCCAGTCTCTTTTATTCTTAAATCTCAGCAATAGTCAGATAATTTAGATTTATCTTGTCATATATTTCCTGTTATTCTGCAGAACCTACCTTATCACTTTTTGGGTAAATCGGTGCACCTGAGAATAACACAATATTTTAATTTATTTCCTTTAATCTATTTATCACAGTTATCATTATCTTTATTATTGTGGCAACTATATCGATGACTTTTGTATACAGTTTTGTGAATTTTAAGGGCTAAACGTATAATTTAAGTAAGGTTACTTCAAGTATAAAGAGGTCTGACAATTTTGATAAATTCATTTACAGCTATGTCGGTTTACCATAAGACAGTCTTTGTGGTTATATATACATATACAAAATTGGATGACCTTTACCATTATAATTGATTCAGTTATTTAACATTAACTATATGAAGTGCACAGTTGAATATCAAAGGGACGGACTGAGAAAAATATTATTCAGTGTGTTTATTAGGGTAAATGTTTTGGTTTCCTCTTTTGTAGTTACACGTCTTCTTTCTGGTCACTGTTACACATGTAAGTGTCAAATGATGTTCATTTACTTTAAGCTGCCTTAAATTCTAAAATATATTACAGAAGATATGTTAAAACTTAAAAGTGAATATAAAACAACTGACAGCTTTAGTTTTGCTGTTTGTTTCTGATTAAGCACGAAGCTACAAAATGGTGTTCTGTCCACTATGGGTACAGCTTTGATTATGATTCCATACTCCTCGCTACATCCCAAGCTAGTCATTAAAAACAAAAATAAGTATTTAAAGATGTTCACATTGCAAAAAAGGACGCGTATCTTTTTTTTGGGGGGGGGATTTGGTAAAAGAAAAGTTTACATATTTCATGTTAAGTTGAACCCTCGTCTTTTATCGCACGCATTACTCTATATCATTGCTTATGCCATCTATGGACACATGAGGAAATCATTAGTTATTAATGTTATCATAATCACACAATATTGTTACTACCCGGAAGTTTACCAATATCAATCAGACCTTATTCGTAAACGTCTATGTCGGTTCTAATACTTTTAATTATAATGACCAGATGTACTTCCGCAAGGTCCCCCAAAGTGTTCTATTTCAAGAGTAAATAAAACCAAAATTAAGAGTAACATATTAGTTTTATTTTTTGCTTTTGAAGTTCATATGTCATGCTGTGTTGTAGTCTACAGAGTACATAACTCTTCTTGTGATTCATGGCATGTGAACATTTTACTGACGTCACGACAGTACAAATTGCAATGTTAAGCGTTCCTTATGTAACGTTATTTTAGTGTCTACTGACTGACTAACAAACACCGCACTACTGTATAAAACAAGTAATTTCTTCAAGTGGCTTTAGGTTCCCTTTCGGGGGAATGACGTAACACATCTAAGTAAATAGCTGAAATAATACCCTTGTTTTGTTAAATTATACAATACACTAAAACGTCTCTATGTCAATAACACATACTACGATAATTTTAGGATTTTGATTCGTAAATGAACTGACTATATATTAGGTCGCCAAGAAATTAATGTCGCGTTTTGGAACAATTTCATTAGCTACTCCCCAAAAAACGTACATCACGTATAATAGTTAAACGAACGCCTAAACATCACGTTAGTGCAGCTTATATAATGTATAAAGTTTAGTACACTCTAATCCCTTATAGTGATGGCACACGACGAGACATAAATTCGGCATGTAATGCTGTTTGAATACAAGAAGGGAAACAACGCCTCTGTAGTAACAAAGAATATCAAAGAAGTTTATGGAAATGTTTTGAACGTTCGTAAGTGTCAACGATGGTTCAGCAATTTCGTTCAGGTGACTTTAGCTTTAAAAACGGTCGACATGTTGGAATTCATATTGATGCTCTGAAGACGCTTGTTGGGACTAGCCCAAGGCAACACACTCATGAAATGGCCCTGAAATTGCATGTCTCTCATGAAACAGTATGTAAACATCTAAGGAACATGGGAAAACTCCATAAAGAAGGTGTTTGAGTGCCTCACGAACTCTCTGATGATCATCGTTTCGAACGTGTGAATGTTGCTTTGTCTCTTCTGGCGCGTAATGCGCGTGAACCATTTTTGGACAGAATTGTCACCAGTGAAGAAAAATGGATTATCTATGCAAATATTAAACGCCAAAAACAATGGCTCAGTCCTAGACAAAAAACACTTTCGACCCAAAAAACCTGGACTCCAACCGCAGAAAGTGATGCTTTGCATTTGATGGGACATCAAAGGAGTAATTAATTTCGAACTCCTCAATCCACGAACTGTCAATGCTGAGATCTATAGTCAGCAACTGCCCTTCACTCGTCAGTCGGAAAGGTGTTCTTCTTCTCCACAACAATGCACGTCCACATGTGGCACGTTTGATGCAACACAATATTATGGAGTTGAGTTGGCAACACCATCTTAATGGGAGAACGTATGCAAATGTGGAAGGTGTTAAAGAGGACATCGACATGTTTTTGCTTCAAAGCCAAGTGCTTTCTTTAATCAGGACATTAGCAACCTGATTGTAAGATGGAAAAGTATCATCGATAAGAATAGAGACTATTTCATTTAATAAATTTGTTGTTTTGATATATAAGTTGTTCGGGTTTTCTTATCTATAAACAGCGACATTGCTTTTTTGACGACCTGATATATATACCATTTTTTAAATCTCAAAATAATACTATGTGTCATGAATTATTACATATATATATCCTTCTTTTGTGAGTAGATTAGTTAAAACTGTTTCGGAACTGCATAACCTTTTCATTAGATAACACTAGAATACAGTAACTAAAAGTTGCAACTTCAAATTTATGTTCAGTAGGTGCTAGACGCACTCACGAGCTACATGGAAACACCAGAACCATTCGGGTTTGAACAGAAACCACTATATGAACCGAATGACTGTTCCTACTTTTCGAACAGTCTGTCTGATAATATAGCTATGACGTATAGAGAAAACTGGTGATTGATTTTGAATTTCGCGCAAAGCTATTCGAGGATTATCTGCACTAACCGTCTGTAATTTAGACTAGAAGGCGGACAGCTACGTAAAACCACCCACTCTTTTACCAACTAATAGAGCTCAGATAATACTCATAACAAACATTTTCACAAGGGAAATTGGCAGTTCATAGAAGGTAAAATAGTGGGTGAGGTTACTGTCAGAAATTTTTTGGTTTCTTGTGTTGCTTTTTGAGATAGTGCTGATAGAAGTTTTGGGTACTCTGCTACTTCAAATGTGCTAATAACATGCCAGAATTTCTACTTAGCTAATAAAATAACAAATAGTTTGTATATATATATATATATATATATTAATAAATATTTTGTTGTTGAAATTTTATATTGACTTGCATGGAATATACCTTTATTCAGATATACTGAGAAATTTTTTAAATGTTTCTGCAGGCGTTCTGCATTTGTTTATGAACTTTTCTTTACCTGAATATCAAAAGCTGGCAAAATGAGCTATTTAGGTAAAAGTTGCAGCTAAATTTTGTAAGACGTTATCCCTATGTTTGTTTCCACTTCCCATCTCTCGAGATAGCATAGATACTTGTACAAATTGGTATGAGTTGAGGTTTTCTCCCCAATATATGTACTATTAATTAGTTGGTTACGTACACAGCTTTGTATTATTGGACACAAAACTTAGACTCTTTACTTCATTTTAAAGTGTGGTATGTCATAAGACATGTTGTTCTTGTTCTAGGCAGACATATTTGGAAAGTCTGCTCTTTATACTACCAGCCAGTTAAAATTGCAATGAGAAGCAGAAGCCGGTCAGTTGGTGACAAACATAAAACATGTGTTTGCCTTTCTTTTATTGTCCGTGTTCGATTTATTCTCTGCATAACATTTCTGGGAACTTCGTTCTGTAGATATTTCAAACTTATTTGTTGGATATCAGTGTACCTTAATAACGCAGACTCATTAAAAAGCATAATTATGGTGTCGTGTCCAAAGTGCATGTTATTGCAGAACCCACTTTAAACATTCTTTTTTTTTTACTCTCTAGTACTGTAAACCTTGTAAATCTTGATGGTCAAAAGACATTTTCTAAGACCATGTATAATTTATCAATAAAGAGGAAAACTATGGTTGAAGTGAGAACTCAATTTGAGAATGTGGCAATGGCTTGAAGAAGCACTATTTTAGACTCAGAGCTTTTGCTAGCAATAATGAGAGCTATGCTCATATTTTCGATATTTCCATAGGGATATGAAGTTAATGAACGCATTGCTAGGCAATCCCGAATGCTTATGGCACAATCTCTAATGGTTACTTCCTGGGGTCTGGAGTATAGGGGGGAGAAGAGCCTTGGTGACATTGAGCAGCTTGAACGTTCTGAAACTTAATGATGTGGTCTTTTTGCGACACCAAGGTACTCTTTAATAAGACTGGGCGCTGAAAGTTGCTAATTTTGATCACCCATGGCCAAGAAGAGTGACGAGACGTGAGTACTGGACAAAGTTCAGTGCAATTCATCACAACACCATCATATGGATAAGGTGGCACTTACTATGATCCAGTGGGAATAAGAATTAGTCAATAGCCTTGCAAGCTGGAAAGTTATGCTGATGATGCTCCAAGACCACATATGGTAGCCAAGGACACTACAGAATGTGATGACAAAGTTAGATACACTAAATTGCATAATTATGATAGCAACAGTAACATGTGCTAAAATGATACTACTATGTCCTTAGCCCTAGAATGTTGGCATTTATCAGAATGGACGAAACTTCTGGGATGAGATATAGACCACCCCAAACGAAATCAGTTTCAGTTATGCAGCAGTAGATAAGCTGATATCACGTTTCAGACGGCACTGCCATTTAATTGTGGAGGTGATGTAAAACAAGCCAACCTACTAGCGTCTAAGGGTATGAAAAAGATAATCTGGACCATTTTCTTAAATCTTTCAAAGAAGTTGTTGCTTGGAATAGATGGTCTCAGAGATAGGGAGTATAACATTTGATTTCGTGTCTATATGATCCTATGTTCGATGCCTTACAGCAGGCAATCAGGTGTTTCACCAATCAAGCAGGCACTCTTTCCCTCACAGCCATTGTGTTTTTGAGTTATGAGTGAATAACCCCTACTGTACTGATGGTGCAATCCTGGCAACTGGACCAGGAACACTCTATTGATCCATTTAGAACCATAGCTTTTGTACTATAATGACTTGTGGCATCTATTGCAGTGGAGCTGGTAGAGTGACAAGTCAATGCAACTTCAATGCTCTAGGGGATATTTCAGACACTGGAGGCTGTCTCACAGCTGCTTACACAATCATAGTTGCCATTTCTGCTGGTTTGAAATAACCAGTTTATACCCGTTGGCAAGAAACTGCTTCTTTGAGAAATAAGACGTTCCTCGAATCATGTAGTGCCACATGGGTCTACTTGGTAGTTATTGATGAGTATGTCATTGTAATTATTGGAGGAGAGCTAAGGAATGCGATTTCCTTCCCATGCAATTTTCTTAAACTATCCATGCAAGCAGGCAAGTTTATGTCTGAATCTTGCCTTTGAGCTTTGAATTCAGCCCTATTTGTGCTATTATCCACAAAGGCGAATTTTTGGCATTTTAGCATAACTCTGACAACTGTGTCCCAGTCATTGAGTTACTTATCATCCAACTCATTTGTTTAACTAACCAAATAAGCGGCTTTCCATGAAGTACCTCATACATGGCAAAGTGATGTATATCCTAACTTTTTTTGTATCCACTAAAACATTCAACCTCACGCCCAGTATCAAACTCTCTAAACCAGCTACCATGATGTTGATGCAAGCTGACTACCGCACTTGCTAAAGTTGGTGGCCAGATTCAACTCAGTCTATTCTAGTTTAAACCAATAGGTACTGCTGCAGCTATTGTTTGTCGTCGACCTTCCTGATTGTTGTAGTTTTGGCCTGAAAGGTACGTGCAACAATAGTCTTATCTGACAAAAGAATATGGACATTACAATATAAATGAAGAGGTATGTCTCTGAAGTTATCGCATACCAAATTAAGGTATTTGTCTCTGATCTGAGTTTATGCATTAGTATCCTAGGATTGGATCTACTAAAGAAATTTTCAGCCTATTTCACTTGTGCAGCAGGTGAACTGCAGTTCTGAAATATATATATATATATACAGTGCCAACCAGGTTGAGCCTGAGAACAGTGGGCTGCACCTATAAACATTGAAAAGGATGTGTTAATTACCCCGATGTACAAGTGGTATTCCATGCTGTATTATGCACACAGTCTAGTGCATTTTCACCCTTCGATCTGGTGAAAGAACTGATATTTAAAACATACTGATTTACGCCTGAAACTTACTTATACTTATACTCTGGGTGGTAATTTTGGTTACGTCCTTTCAACCTCAACGTGTTTGAGGACAACCAGGGGTGTTCAGAAGTTTTTTCCACTTCTCTTCAACCCCCCTGCTTGGTGAGGGGTGTACATATTCGTGAGTATTATAGTTTGTCCTGGATTTGGTTTGACCGGGTCTGGAGCATACATTAAGCTTAGAAAATCAGGCAGCGGCGCCTTCGAGGATGCGTCGGGTGGGATAAAGCACTAGGGCTAAAAATTTTGGATGGGGGAGGAGGCCGTCTGTCGGTCGTTTTCAGGGCTAGGAGGAGGACCGTGGTCCAATTCTCAGAATTTTGCTGTGGGTGGGGGAGACGGGAGTACCCCGAGAAACCAACTTTTACTGGTCAGGCGCCTGACCAGTGCCCAAATACGCCTGAAAAGCAGGCTACACTTGCTTAAATAGTGACATGTTCTAGTGCAGGTGTACCTGTGGTAGTCTGCAGCTACCAGCTTTCGGTTATTCAGTTTTCAGCTGGAATGGGCATCCTTATGGTAAAATAGGCTGAAGTGACACACACTAGCAAAGCATCTAGTGTCGCAGACACTGTATCACATCTGAAAAGGAACATACTACTTGCAGAATATCTGAAATCTATAGATTACGATTTTGTAAACAATCGTAAGTCAAAATAGACACAAGAAATCAGTTAACTATTCAGGGAGTTTACTAAGTCACTTGTAGAATAATATGTATAACTTATTGGACAATAACATATATATTGATACAGATTATGTGTATCTGATAAAACAAATACAACACAAGCTTCCTTCAAGCATTAGAAATATTAGCTAGCACTGAAATTGAGTGTTGTTGAAGAATGGAGTAATAAAACTTTCGCAGAGTGTTTGGCGATGCTGATTTAATCTGTACTTCTACATCTAGTCTTAATATGTGAAGTTGTTGACAGCAACCTTTTGTAAATTTAATCTAGTCTTAGTCAGGGGGTTCTAATTTAGTGATTTTCTTAGTCTACTTGACTAAAATGGTTAGACGTTTACTCTGGTCTTAGTTAATTAAAATGTTGAAAAAGTATTGAACAAGTGGTCGAATATTTTAGTCATGTTTTAATTCTCTGTATATTATTCAAAGGTATAATACGAATAGTGGTGTTACATCATTAAGAATAAACGCCATATGAGTAATCAAATCATAAAGAAGTTTTACTACAGTTAAATTTTCTTTCCACTTATCCTCCTGCAGCTTGCTTTGTAGTTAGTAAAGTTTGCCTTACATAGAAGTATTACATCTTGCACAGTTTGTAGTTCTAGTTCTTCTGACAAACTTGGATAACACTTAATCTTACCAGGAACAATAAAGCAAAAATGCTATGACATAATTGCAATATATGTTAATTTATGCTAGGACAGCAGGTGGTTTAAATAACTTTAGCACAAATCAAAACGATTTCTCCAAAGCCTCAAGTCAGTTAGCAAGCCAAATTGTTAAAATATGTGCCAAAACTTAGCAGATTAATAAAGTGTTAGTAAACAGCTTATATATGTGTGTGTGTGTGTGATTGGATTTGTTTCATAGTAAGTCATTCATTTGGAACTCGTTTGACAAAGCATTACATCAGTGGACATTCTTCACTATATTTAGTTGGAGTGAAATGTTCACATGGAGTTTAATAATTTCTGGGTAAAATCAAATATACTATCACGTAGAAATAAAAACAGGGTTATACAGGCCATAAGAGATTAAATACATGTTAACAGCCTATTTTCCTTATTGTTTTATATGATTTACACAAAAATATCTAGAATTTGAGAATGGAATAATAGTTTTTGTATAACATAACACAATTGGCCGATCCGCATAGATAATCTCATCGCCCACTCCTAGTAGCACATTTTGAAACTATCTTCTCTCTGACGTCATTATGAGTAACTATGGTGTTGTAGGTAACTCGAAGATCAATGTCTAATATTAAAGAATATCTCTCATGAGTTAAAACATTGGTATTTAATGTGTACAATGTCTAACATTAAATAATATCTCTCATGAGTAAACATAGGTATTTAATGTGTACAATGTCTAATATTAAAGAATATCTCTCATGAGTTAAAACATAGGTATTTAATGTACATAATGCTTTAACTTTTACTAAATATCTATCATGAGTTAAAACAAAGGTATTTAATTGCACTTACTTGTATATACAGAGAACTACAAATGTTATGAAAACCTTAATGAAACAACTGTTAGGGGATAATACAAAGAGCACTAAAGTTAATACAGAGTATAAATTAAATTCTATATATAAAAATTATTCCTGTTTCGCAAAAGCATAAGCAACAACCTTTAGAATCTAGTTCCCAAACGTTAAAATGAACATGCAAAAAAATCTTATCACTGTTATTATTACTTACTTACAAAATTATTCTTCGTTTTGTTTTGAAAATAAAATATTTCAACAGTTCTACCTTTAGGTGAATTTAATCAATAGAAAAAATATATTTTTAATTTAGAAATAATTATATTTTTCGTAAATACAGCATTGTCGTAGTTGCCAGCTCACAACAAGCTCTGCTACTTAGTAAAATAAATAAATAATTTTACCTCTGTTTTTACCATGACAGACAAATTGGTTTTTCATTTATTTTTTGTAACGCCTATTGATTTTTGTATTCTTTTCATTTATGTTGACTAAATTTAAAATCTGCTCATCAAAATGATATTTTCATGAACATTATTATTGATGAAGTTAACACTGATATGTAGTCGTCTCTAGTAGTGATTGTCAAAAAAAAAAGAAGGGAATACCAAGATCCTATGTGAACTTCAGACAGGGAGATATGGTAGCATGCATTGTTTCTTTTCTTTTACCATGCACATATGAATGGCTGAATATATATATATATATATATATTGGAAAATGCCTGCTGGTTTCATACACTAGATCTTGCTTCTGGTTTAATAGCAAGTCAATCTGTATGATGGAAATAGACACAATACTGCTTTCAGTACTTGTGAAGGACTGTAATACTGTATTGAATTCCACCTCATGCCATTTGGTCTGGGTAATGTGTCTGTCAACTTTGAGAGACTGATGAAACTTATACTTAATGGACTGCAATAGGTAAGATAAATCTCATCCATGTAGATAACTTATTGTTCTTTGGTTGTACGTTTCAAGTCGTAGCTGAGAGCTTAAGAATAGTATGTTACATAGTAGATACGGAGTGTCCAATGATTCTCTAATCATAGTGATCAGGAACTGGTTTCACTTTCTAATAAGCACAAATCTACAGTTTTCTAGGTTTCACACTGTATTATCAATAATTTGTAGCCTGTTTTAAAAAAACAGCTATACTGTTGTATGCATTGACATGTGTGATTTGTGTAACATCAGAATGTGAAGTCACATTCAAGTTTCTGAAGCACGCCGTAGTGGAAGAATTAATGTTGGTTTATGTAATCTTTGATAGGTTGTTTAGGCAGAGTATTCATAACGAATTTAAGTTTCAAATGGACAGCAACTGTCTGTTGTAGAAACGAAAGGCGGAAGACTTTCGAAACGTCGTACTCTACATTTGTAGGTTTCTACAACAGGCAGTTGCTGTCCATTTGAAACTTAAATTCGTTATGAATACTCTGCCTAAACAACCTATCAAAGATTACATAAACCAACATTAATTCTTCCACTACGGCGTGCTTCAGAAACTTGAATGTGACTTCACATTCTGATGTTACACAAATCA
>NW_013666036.1:474375-488710 GCF_000517525.1 Limulus polyphemus
CCTCCTTCAAAACCCTTGGGGAAATATCATCTGGCCCAGGAGCCTTATTGTTCATTAAACTTCCCAATTTATTCTTAACCAGCTCAGAATTAATGTGATCATCTTGTTTCCATCTATCAACTGTTAATATGAGAAATATTGTTTAAATCTTCATTAGTAAAAACTGAAGAAAAAGCAGAATTTAACAATTCAGCCATCTCATAATCATCAGATACAAGCCTTCCTTTATCATCGCTCAAACGTCCTACTCCTATCCTAACATTTTGTTTACTCTTAATGTATCTAAAGAAATCCTTATAATTAATTTTTACATTTTCAGCTAACCTTTTTTCATATATCCTTTTTGATGTGCTAATATACTTTTTGATCAACTCTCTTAATCTTCTGTAATCTTCTAAACCTCTCGTCAAACCAAGGAATTTAAACTTCTTAAACTATTGATGCTTTTCTTTAATTTGATCCCTTATACCCTTTGTGAACCAACCTGGTGTTTTACTTGCAGTAACTCTTTCCTTTCTATAAGGAATATGTTTATCTAGAATTTTTTTAAATTTATTTTAAAAATTTCCACATTTGATCAGTGTGTCCAAATAACTTAGCTGCCGAATTTACAATAGATAATTTTTGTCTCATCCCTTCAAAATTTTTAGCCAAAATATAATTATTCCTTATCTCCATAAACATCGAACCTAATAGAGCAATGATCACTTGCACCCAGATGCTCCCCAATTTTCACCTTTTCAACCATTTTTATATTAGAAGCTAACAACAAATCTAAGATAGCATTGTTTCCAGTAGATTCCTGGACCAGTTGTTGAATAAAACCATATTGAACAGTTTCCAAAAAACCTTTCTCCGTCATGGTTTGACTCCAACATTTCCCAATCTATATGTCTGAAATTAACATAATTTACAATTACGACCTAATTAATAACTGAAATCTTAATCTCACTGTAATCTTACAAGTTCCCACTAAAAGCCTTTTCCATTTATATCCCCTAAAAGAAACCCAAATGGATTCAAATATCTTTGCTATTGCCTTTGATATCCTCAACTTCAACAGGATGTAACTCACATTTTACATATAAAGCCACTCCCCATGCCTAAGTAAGACTGTAAAATACAGAATAAATCAGCCTAAAATTACTATTCACATATGACGTATAGATCTAACTTTTCAAATCACGGTCCTCGGTGCAAGTATACTCAGTGCAGATTGGTTAACCCGGGCCTGAATACAAAATGTAATCTATATGAGCTCCTCATCATAGGACCGTTCCTAAGATTCAAGATTTTATATATTTTCATCATCAAGGGCTTACTTGCTACAAAAAGAAAATATTTTATAAAATTTGGTCAAGTTATGAAATTAATGATATCTTATCATACTATTTTTTGTGTATGTTATAATTTTTGTAGTAGTCAAAGTCTAAAATAAATAATATTTTATCAAGCTATATTTTGTGGTTTTATTTTTGTAGTATTTTGTCATGAAACACCTCTGAACGAATTTATTTTATATTATTAAATAGCTTTAAAATGCTTGCGAAAATAAATATTTTTATTCTTATATAAAGTATTCATATATTTAGAATATGTATATCTTCAATTATAGTTTAGAAAAAAATATATTTACTTTATTTCATTCTAGAAATAAGATAAAGAAAATAAACTAGTGGAGTGGCTTCAGAAATAATCTATTATCGTTTCCTGTTCATATCCTGTACATGGTGTTCGAACATGTGAAACAACAACAAACATCTTAAAATTGCCTAACTACATGATGGCTTCCATCATAGAAGTTGTTAGTGCTCGCAGGCATTATTTCAGGATTCTTGTGAATTAGCGAGAAACTCACATAGAAAAAAAAAAAAAGCTTTATTTTTAACAATCTACAAGGCAATTGTTTACAGAAATAGTTCCCAATTTCTATAGGTGAGCAGTGAGGACTAGTATCCATATTAAACCCCCTAACGACAGAACAATGATGGCGTAAGAAAAAGAACAAGTGATAAAGGTAGCGGCTTCGGGAATAGGAATGAAAGAGATTAAATGTGTTTTCTTACAAGTACACTGCCCTCTATCAAATTTCTTTTTATGTGACTATATTCCATTCCCATTACAAAAATTAATTATATTATCTACTTAGTTATTCTATGCCTTCTCACTTTACTTTTTAAGAGCAGGTGAGTGGCTATATCGCTTTGTTATTTTCAGGTTAAGCTGACTTCCTCAAAGGATATTTAGGCAGGTCTGCTTTGAACGGGAGGATCGGCAGGATAAATTACAAAGTGATGCTGAATTTCTAAACAGATTGAGTTTTAAGTTAATAAACAAAGAAACTGGCCACTATGTGTGACACGAAATGAAAAGTTTTTACTAAGTCAACGTGAATGAGTAACAGATCTTCTTCGCTCAAGATGTCTTCCCGCTAACCAACTCACTTTAGGTTCCATATAAAACTATCTAAATACAACATTTTTGACTTAATGGAAAGCTGGTCGTTTGCCCATAGTGACTGGCTCTAACTACGTGACTGGTAATTTTGATTCACATATGGAAGGTCATATATATCTAATGCTCCAATGGTAAAACTATACGGTCTCAGCATGGCCAGGTGGTTAGGGCGCTTTACTCGCAATCTGAGGGTCGCGAGTTCGAATCCCGGTCCCACCAAACAAACGCAGTCGTGGGGGCATTATAATGTGACGGTCAATCCCATTATTGGTTAGTAAAGAGTAGCCCAATGACTAGCTGCCTTCTCTTACACTTCTAAATTAGGGACGGCTTTGCGCAAAATTCAAAACAAACCAAACTCAAACTTCCGCTGTCGTAACATTAAGAAGTTAAAAACAAAAGAACTTTGTTCGTTACATATCACCCTGGTTTAATTAATATAAATCATAGATATCTTTGTAAAGTGTACAGATATTGGTTTCAGAAAGTTTTACCTGTTGTCAAAATATATTAAAATCAATCACTTTAACACTTCTGATAGTATAAGTCGGACACCACGGTTGCTTAAAACACGGTCTAGACAATATTTGTAGTGTAATATCTAATATTAATGCTTCACTTCCCTTACAGATAAACATATATATGTTCTAGAAATCTTCCAGTATCATCTATTTGTTGTTTCTTTTCAAAAAATATCACGAAAGTACATTGATAATAACTGAATTTTATGTCACTACTAGTATAAGCTAAATGATTTGTTAATAATAAACTGAGTAAAACCACATGTATTATCGTATATTAAGTCTATAGCCATTGTTATCCTAATTGCTAATTATTAATTTTTCACAAACATGTTGTCATCATCTTGTTGTTAAAAATTGATTCTTGTTTATAGATGTCTTATGGTTTCTTGACATGGGTTCTGAAGAGTTCTTGCAGTAAAGTTATGTAAATGAAAGAGTAACAGCAGTGAATTTTAACTATACTTTCTATTATAACTTTAGACACTTTCTGAAAGAAGTAAATTAAACATAATTTTTCCCAACAATTCAGAACGTCAAAGTTAAATGTAGTCTTTACAGTTATTTGAATACTTAAATATATTAAATCAAAATACCACGAAAAACATGTTTATTCAAAAGTTTATTAAAATCTTAATATCATTACAGAACATAAAACTATGTTACGATTAGTAGATATCTGAATAACATCTGTTGTCTGATCATCTTAGACACAAAGTTGTTGGATGGAATGACACTCCATCAAAGGCTCTGAAAGCACTTCGTGACCAGTCTATCAAGTTTCCATGAAACTCCAAACCACCTACTCTTCTACATGCGGATGTAGAAAAAACAGAGATCTGATCCCCATCCAAAGTTTCATCCCAAAGATGCAAGTCTGTCAGTTCTCCTTCCAAAGTTTCTTTGACTTTAAAGCCACCTCCAACAGAATCCTGGTCAGCACCCAAGACGACCATTCCTCCTGGCCTTACTTCTTGGCCTCTGGAAACAGTGACTGTGATGTTGGTACAAAGCTTACCGTTCAAGTAAGCATTGACGTTCCCACTTTGTGATGACCACGTGTACGTCACATGTTGTCATTTTTTTAAATCAAACTCTAGACAAGGTATATTAACATAATGACCCTCTCCGGAATGAATATGAATCCCTACATGCGGAATTTTGTCCTTCAGTTGAATCCATGTATATAATTCGTTGTCTTCATTCGGATGAGCGTAAGAGAAGATAGAGTTTGAATATTCATCAAACTGGTACAACTTCACCCAGTAGGCTAAGGTCAAGTCTCGAACTGTAGGCAGAGTACCTATCATAGCAAGACGTGGAATGCTCGAGTCAGAATGAAAGAAACGGACTTTTGTTGCCACGTGGCCTTGTCGCAATGTCATCATTGACGATACGAAAACTCCTACAAAAATACAGTTAATAAGAAACAACTGAAAAACAGAAGTCATGGTCTACTACTGATTACAGACTTGCCCAGCCAAGAACTTAACGTGCAATGCGAGAATATTCCCGTGTGTTTAACAGCCTAGGTCTTCTTTTCTTATATAAACCAATCGCTGCGAAGAAAATAGTGAAGTGCTCAAAAATAAATGTCGAATGGCAGTTATTTTTAGTAGCGTCCAGAAATACCATTTCCTGCTCAGGATTTCGATTGACCTTGCCTATTGGGAAAGTTTTGTCTTTCATTTCCACGCAAAATATCTTTTAATTTTCAGACTTTACAACAATATAATACTTATTGAATGCTTCACACTTCATGTTCAACAAACCGTATAACTTATTATTTTAAAAGTAAACATTTTATTTACTTCTAAGATTCCGTTTTCTAGTATATATGTATTGTACGTATTTTGTGAAACTAAAGACATGTTCGTAGAACAAACAACATTTGTTTTCAATTGTAATGATTATCAAACTCCAGGTTTTGGTTCATGATTGTCTATAGTTTTATGTATATAAAATGTTATTTATATAAGGAATCGGTTAGCTGTAATGCCACCTGTGATTATAGTATATTTAACATCAGGATTTTTTTTTTAATATAATTATTATTTTTTTTCTCTATCTTTCTCTCCCCTCACAATACATATAGTCCGCGAGTGGGGTGAAGAGATGATAATTCTGAACACCCCCGATTACTTTTGACCCTTGGTCAAGTTAATTTGGCCTGGGGTTAAAAGGTTTAAATCGAAATAACTGCTACGGTAGAAAAAAAATAATATGACCGCGCTCACCACCCCGTGATTTTTAATACAAGTACTGAAAATGTCGTATTATAGTACTATATTTAGTATTTATTATTCTGTATAAAACGATTATGTAAATAGTAAGGAGTTTGTTTCGTCTGAAACAAGTTTCCGGTATTCCTGGAACTACAGATAATTTTACTGTCATTTCTGTCATGGCAGTTTCGAAACAAGTTTCGTTCTATTTAAGAAGGGTTTGCATTTACTAAATTACTATCAGTATGAATGCTCCTTCTTAATACGCTTGCTGATTAGATTACTATGTAAAAACACATTTTACAATATACTAAGGAAATTAGGACTCAGCATAAACGTTAGCTCATCTGCTTCATACCCGCACACACACACACACACACACACACTATCTGAATGAAATACGTGACTATTCCCTGACAGAAAGGCCTGATTCACAGGTTTATCTACTAATATGCTGTTTGGTTGAAAGGAATGATTGTGTTATGTATGAATACTACGTGTTTTCTTACTTCTTCCTTTGCTGATGTAAAATTATTCAATATTTGTATGTATGCAGGTGTATGTAGCTTAACATAGAACGTCACTCAAACTCGCCTAAGTTACCTGTAATTCTCAGTCGTTCACGTAGAGCGTCATACGTACTTTCTTGTGTGAAAGATGTCTATAAAATTGATCATACTGTGTGAAATAATACAATGATTCTTTTCTTCATTGTCTGGTCTGGTGACATTTGGAGGATGTAGCTTCCCTTATATTTGGATGAGATTGATAAACAGTCACTTGGGTAGAACACACATTTTGAGAAGAGTAGCATAATTTTTCCATACATATACTACCGTCTTTTTTCAGTCTGAAACCGTAAATTACGGTTAAGAGTTCTATTAAGTTAGAATAACTTTTATTTTCACGGATGCCGAGAGCGCTCTCCAATAAATACACCATTTTGATTGTTTTAGTGAATCGAATAAAGATTGCTTCAATTTGATATACAATGTGTCCAGTATTTTTTCATTCTTCGAACTCAGTAAACATAATAAAATTATGATTTGCTCCATAATATATTTTTTATCAAATCTCCTGTTATTTTGCAGAACCTACCTAATTTTTCTCAGGAGAAATTAATACACCAGAGGATATCATGTGATTAACACGTGTACATTCCAGTAACAGTTGATTATGTTTCATTAATCTTTTTTAATCTTATTCCTGTAAAACGTGTAATCCAATTGTATAATCTTCTTGAACTAATAAATGGCACCTTGAACAGGATAACGTTCCCAGATTCTGTCTGGTTGAAAGCTCTCATTCAAAAATGTGATATTCTTAGCTGTCGCTTCATTCAGAAATGGCTATTAATTAATGTAACGTTTTCAGACATAATCTTTGCAATGGCGTATACTTCACTAGTGCTCTACTGAAACGACTGGACTCAGTAATTGCATGAAGGACAACCCGTGCTTTGGACGGTACTGTACTCCTGTAGTATGCAATTCAGTTCTCAATAAAATCAATTTGGATAATGGCTAAATGATAGATATACTTAAATAATAAAAAAAGATAAACATCTATGTTATAGAGAGAACTGAGTATGTTGAATCAAATCATTTTGAATATGCAAATCAATATGTCACGTGACAACCTCATCCGGTATAAATTTGCGATAGAATGGCATGTATAAGAACTACTTTTTTGACATTGTTTGGAATTTGTGTAGATAGTGTGATGTCACAGAGAGGGGTATGTAACAACTCTTTCTAATGAAAAATATTCCTAGAATCAGATCATAAAGATGTGTTCAGATCTATAAATGGGATCTCCCTTGTATTTAGTGGTATTGGAAAAAAGGAATATGGGTGAACTTGGGACGCCAGGACTATCTACAAACAGAGCTGTGACAATTCGCACCCCAAGCAGGATAAAGAAAGTGTGGTATCTGGTCTGGCGAAAAGCTTCAGCAGAAATTTCCTTTGCAACATCTCAACCAACAACTGATCCAGTTATCAACGCTATTTTCAAGTTTGAACAACTCGACTTTCAAGATCTACGTATCTACATGTGCCGATGTTTCTGTTTATCAACGTTATATTTTAAGATCTGTGCAAGAACTCAGCTAACAGATGTTTCCGCATATAAAAGCTATCTTCAAGTTTTGTACACCAAAAACTTTTCAAACACAAAACTCTATAATTTGTACAAGTATGAATAATTGAAAAAGATGAGAAAGAAAAAAGACTTATGCATATGAAATTAAAACCTATATGACCTTTAGGTTTCCCTGTGAGTCAGTGGTAAGCTTCCTGACTTAAAATGCTATAATCTGAGGTTCGACTTCCCGCAGTGAAAAGGAAACAATACAAAGAACAAGTGATCCTCAGATTTTTGACATTATTGACACTAAATGTTTCAGCTTATTATCAGTGTTAATAATGTTAATCTTTAAGTTTCTAATAAATTTACAGTATCAAATGTTTAGTGCTAGCAGACGTCACTTTTCCAAGAACATTGAACCTTATATAACATATATATTAACTTAACTACGCTTTTTATATAGATGAACAGCAGTCTAACAATATCAGCGTCACCCCAATGAGACAGCGGTAAGTCTAGACTTACAATGCTAAAATCCGGAGTTCGATTCTCCGCGATGGACACAGCAGATAACCCAATTTGTTTTTTCTCTAAAACAAACAATATAACGTTAAATCCTAGAATTTAGTCTACCTTTATATGCTTAATTTATCGAAAAATGAAATGGTTGTTAAAGCAACTGAACTAACGAACTTCCAATAAATTTTATATAAAAATAGCTTTTCTTTGATCTGAAATGTTTCTTTTTAAAAACTTCATTCAGTCTTCAATGAAGAAGAGAACAATGAAGCATTATGCTGATTTAAAAATAGGAAATTAAACTTATATATATATAGTTTTAATTGTTAACACAACTCATATATATACCAAAACTTGCAAGTTGATACTTTCGCATGTAGACAAAACAAGAGATTGCAATGCATACGAAAACATCCAAATTAGTCTTTTTTAAATTGATAATTTCGAGCCTGCCAAGAGAGGTTCTGAGAAATTTTAACGTGGATACATCATCATGTGTGTTGTAGAAAACATACTTGCATTAAAGCTGATTAATTTTCTTAGAAATAAAAAAGTCCAAACATAAAAACAAGTCTATACTAGTTAAAAAGTTAAACAAATATTATTTCTTTTTAGATTTTTAACGCCTGAGAATAACACGTGAAAAACAAAGAAGCTGCATGTACGTATTATATATATGTACACATACGTATAGCGATTTCCTGGTACATGTATTTCCAGGAAATGATTCTAGCGAAAACTCCAACCTTCCAAATCAGATTTTTATAAGGTCGACGATATACATGCTTATTATGAGTTTAGAATAAAGATTACAAAAATATTCGAGTTAATACATATAGACTTACGTCTTACCCTTAATCATCTTAAGGTGAGAATAAAAGTCAGCTTCCTGTTGGTTACTGTGTATGGCTATCACCGCTAAATTAGTGAAAAAATCGATTTTTTCTCCTCCAAAAACAATAACATCAGTTTACATTATCAACCTTGTTCTGCCTCTCTTTTTTTAAACTGACGAAACTAAGGAAGATGACGGAAACTGAAACTAAAATGGGATGAGGGGGTATTGAAAGCGTGACGAAGAAAAGAAAGAGAACCAACTGCCCAGAAGTCTATAAAAAGGAAGAGCATCCTGTTGTAAGTAAAACCTAACTTTGGTAATGGCAATTTGAGAATGTAGACATACAAAATACCCAAGTGGCGAACCCCAACAATAGATGGGGTTAAGGTCGATTGAGAAAGAATGGCAAGTTTTTTAGTTTTATATTCTTAATAGTACACTTCTATCTATATGTAGTTGCAACACGTGGAATTTCATCTGAAGAACTGCTTTCTTGTGTGAATGTCTTGTGTTCCTTTATCATTATTATTTTTCAGGATAGGGGGCTATTGAGTCGAGAAAATAAAAAAGTAAAAGTTGATTTTGTACTTAACGGTTGTCATTGACTTGGCTATAAGGTGAAACATTTTTATCGAGAAGCTTGTTTTGTTAACAAAGGCTAAAATTTACATTTTATCCCCGGGAGATTAGCTTAGCGACCTCATGGACTAAAGAAGTCCTCTTATGTCTCTCTTTGATCCTGTAATAATATTGTTTGTTTGTTTGGAATTAAGCACAAAGCTACACGATGGGCTATTTGTGCTCTGCTCACCACGGTTATCGAAACCCGATTTCTAGCGTTGTAAGTATGTAGACATACCACTGTGTCACTGGGGGCCCTGTAATAAGAAAACCAAATTCGTCATATATTAAAAGGTAATAACATACTCCAAAATCTTAGTTAAAGTTATTAGTAAGTTAATCTCGTATAGGTGAGTGTGGTTGTGCCACTAGATAACAGTAGAAAAAGGTACCATGAAATGTAATTATTAGTTTGTCAAGAAATTAATGTCGCTTTTTTTAGATGAAAAAGCCCGAACAACATATATATCAAAACAAAACATTTATTAAATGAAATAGTCTCCAGTCCTCTTTAACACCTTCCTCATTTGCCTACGTTTTCTCGTTAAGATTGTGTTGCAGCGAACGAAAAAGATGGTATTCTGATGGTGCCATATTTGGAGAATATGGTGGGTGGGGGAGAACTTCCCAACCCAACTCCATAATCTTGTGTTGCGTTAAACGTGTCACACGTTGACGTGCAGTGTCGTGGAGAAGAACACCTTTTCGATTGACGAGTGAAGGGCGTTTCTGATGAAGGGCTTGATTTAAACGTTCCATTTGCTGACTATAGATCTCTGCATTGACAGTTCGTTAAAAAACTCAGCTTTGACTGTGACGCATATTGGAGTGTCAAAGCCACTGTAATTACGAAGCTCTAATGGAGCTGGGGGGAGGTGTTACGATGTGCTGTCAAAAACCACAGTAACTATGGAGCGCTAATGGGGGGGATGTTCGGAAGTGCTGTCAAAACTACGGTAACTACATAGCGCTGATTGAAATTAAGAATTCCGAAGAAACAGCCAAGCATCCAGCATGTTATCAATGGATAAACATTTTTGTTAACTTTACATCGACGATGAGTAGACAATCATGTATTATTGTAATCAGGTAAAAACTTACGCTCTTTACAACCACGATGTCTTTCTGGACCTACAATGTAATCGTGTGAAAGCTTACGCTCTTTACAACCACAATATTGTTATGAATCTGCAATGTAATATTCCCTATACACAACCTTGTGAAATGCATTAAACCTATCTAAAAGCAACTATTTTACTCCTTAACTTTGAGTTAAAATTTATATTATGCTTCCATGCAGATCACCTAAAAACGGACATACAATAAATGAAAAAAATTATGTTCAACAGCCAAGAATCTCTGCGTAATTTCATCTTTCAAAATTGTTCTTCACTCTAACCTTTACCCCTGTCATGTGTGTGGTTCAACCTTATCAGACTACTAAAACTTATTGTTCATCCATCTTCCCTTTTAATCTGTAAGCTTAAATGCTTGAAAGTTACATGAAGATAGAACAAGAAACGCGTGGAGTGAAAATTCACTTCAGCAGTGAACGTGCTTCATATCAATGTTGTTACATTTACATGCTTATCGTTTTCATAATAAAAAGTGCATACTACGACCCAGTACACAGAGAGATGAAATTAAATAACTAATAATGTTTTATTAGCTTTAATAAGCTTAATTCATTCAAGCAAAGAAGGAATGTTTCTAAAATTCTAATGGGTGACTCCTTCAGCTTGTAAAATACGTCTAATTCAGATATCTTTTGTTTCTCAACATTCCTTGACAATCATTTGCTTCTATTTAATTTTATAATAGAATGTAAAAATACATTGAAATAATTGATAAAAGTATATTATACTGAACTGTGGAAAACGAAGACACTTGTACATTTTGTAAGCATTTCCTTTAAAAAGACCGTTATTTCGCCTCTAAAGGCATCATTAGGTATCGCAATAAATGAAATATTTTTGGTTTCCTCAATTCTGTAATTATGGAGTTTCATTAAGTACCAAAGGTTTCCAGTATTAATCGTATATTATAATGTTATCCTTATATCCAGTTTTGTCAAAGCGATACAAAATAGAAAGGTTAATATAGATTATATCTTTTGTCTAAAAACAAATTACCAACATCATACAAAATGAGCCTCTCTACTTCAAAAAACAAAAAAAAACAGATACGCACAGAAAGCAATTATCAAACTGCTATCATTTATTAAGTGATACAATTCTCCACTTCACAAATGTCTGTGGTCACTCTGAACTTTACTCTTTAAGCCTTTCAGTGTTTATTTCACCCAAGTTTTAAAAGCTCGTGGACCCATTGACAGTACGTCGTTTCTGCCATTTTGAGTAATCAGAGTTCCGTCTTTTTTCACTACTATTAGCATAGGGATTCCTTGGACACCATACTTCTTCTTCAGTTTACTAAAGAAGGAAAATTAAACAAAACAGTTAACCATAATAGGATGTACAACCACTTGGTGACTAAAAGAAGGGCATACAAAATATCACATAAATAAACCAATATAAAAGTAACGGAAATGCAGAGTATTTTACAATAACGTTCCATTCTATTGGGAAAAAGAACAAATTAATTTGTATGAATTCTGAAGGAAACATTTAAAGGTAATTGAACGTAGAACTAACATTTTGACTTTTTTTTTAAAGTAATTTTTCAATTTTTAAACAGCAAAAGAAAAATATTCATACTAGTAAAACTTGAATGAATCATGTATGCATTTCCAAAACTGTTACAATATCGCAGAAGGCCATCAAAAATGTATGAAATTCGTGAACATGCTTTAACAAATTCCTGGCAAAACTGTCGACAGTTAAAGTATGAAAATATCGTACCAATACTTTATAAACGTTGTTTATATTATATATGTGTTGAATAATGTTCCTTTTTTTAAGGGGTATTGGCATGTTAAGTTAAATAAAAAATTGTTTGCTTGTAGTTAGGCACAAAGCTACACAAAGGGTTGTCTGTGCTCTACCCACCACGGGTATCGAAACCCGGTTTCTAGCGTTGTAAGTCCGCAAATATATCGCTGTGCCAGTGGGGGGCAAGTTAGATAAAACCATCTCGATCAACATTTCTCCCTTCGAGTTAAATTGATTGTCTGAAGATTAACCAATAAATCCAAGGGCTAAACTACTCATGACAACGATTGAATTCTATACTGATGGCTACTTGTTTAGAACAGGAAGATAAGGAAATCAAATACACGTTTCTAGTTTTCTTTATAAGCTAAAACTTGCCAGAATAATACCTAAAAACTACGAGTAAAGTTGATTGATTTGTCTTGCCACATGTTTTTTTTCTACTACACATGAAAGAAATATTTTAGACACATCCATCATTACGTGTCTAAAAACATTTTGCTTATTTACTTGTACAACAGAGACGCCCGTACATTACTCTCTATGTTCGGAAGTTTACAAAAACGTTGGAAATAAATATGAAACCTAGTCTGTCATTCGATTCACCACATATTATCGAGTTATACCGGTTTCATGGGATTCTACCTCACATCAGTAACGAGGTCAGAAACTAGTCAAGAAAGACAAAAGTGAAGCAAATACCAGCGAGACTATAACAGATAAAGAAGTTGTTGGTTTTTACTTCAGCGCCCACTGGTGTCCTCCATGTCGCGGATTCACTCCCATTCTAGCCGACTTCTACAATGAACTAAAAGATAAGGGTGCTTCATTTGAGATCATCTTTGTTTCATCTGATCGTTCTCCAGATGACATGTTCCGATACATGAAAGAAAGCCATGGAGACTGGCTTGCTTTACCTCATGGCTCTGAACTTGTAAGGTACAGAGTTAGTAAGCGAACTTTTCTA
The DNA here is from genome assembly GCF_000517525.1 of Limulus polyphemus. Classification (NCBI taxonomy): domain Eukaryota; kingdom Metazoa; phylum Arthropoda; class Merostomata; order Xiphosura; family Limulidae; genus Limulus; species Limulus polyphemus. The sequence continues at coordinate 487,503 of NW_013666036.1, forward strand.
TGGGGTAATTGATGGTTTACAAGTCATGTTAAATAGTGGATCCTTTTTGTTTCACTAGTTTCATTTTGAAAAATTACAGTTGCGCCTCACCTAGGATATGATATTAGACATTGAGTTAAGAATTTAATATATTTTACAGCAAGACAAAAACATTTACTCGTAAACATTATTTCTATATATTTCTTTAAAACGTTGTTATATAACACACTGATATACTACTTAATCCCAACGTGTGAATGTATACATCCAAAAGCTTTAAGTAATTGATTTTTCTCGCTTTGGAAAACAGAGTATAATAATATTAGAAAAAATATGTTTTACCAAATTGGAAACAGAGATCGTTGTACAAAATATTACATATTCCTGTATAAAAGGAATGGTTTGTTAATGAAAATAAAATAAAGTTAAAAATTATTAATTTGCAACGATAAAATTAAAATAGAAGAGTAAATATTGGCCCATTTAAACTGAATACATTCAAACAGTTGCACTTGTCCAGGGCCTCTTTCCACAGTTACACTCGTCACAAACCTCATTCTCCTCTTTCCACAGTTACACTCGTCACAAACCTCATTCTCCTCTCAGTCAAGCTCAATACTCTTCTCTCCTTAAACTCTCGTATTGTTTTAAGAGAAATAAGAGCAATATTAGAATGTGAGAAAGCAATTTAGGAATGCAGTAAAACATCATTTGGAACATCCTGGACCATGTCAAAAGCTTTCTGAATACAACAAACGATTCTCAGTTTGTCTATGGTGAAATTGGGATAACTTTTAATATGATTGTTTTTCATAATCACCGTGTATGTATGATGTACGGAAGTTATTATGACCAGTTAATTGCACACAATTACTCAAAGCCAATTGCACGAACTATTCTATTTTTATTAAGTGGACTTTAATACATTATGTATCGTTCCATGATGGTCAAACCTTTTAATTCTTTTCAGTTGTTTTCTTGTAAAATGGACTTGCTTAGAGTGAGGTTTGTGACGAGTGTAACTGTGGAAAGAGGAGAGTGAGGTTTGTGACGAGTGTAACTGTGGAAAGAGGAGAGTGAGGTTTGTAACGAGTGTAACTGTGGAAAGAGGAGAATGAGGTTTGTGACGAGTGTAACTGTGGAAAGAAAGAGGAGAGTGAGGTTTGTGACGAGTGTAACTGTGGAAAGAGGAGAATGAGGTTTGTGACGAGTGTAACTGTGGAAAGAGG
>NW_013666036.1:489710-520071 GCF_000517525.1 Limulus polyphemus
GGAGAGTGGGGTTTGTAACGAGTGTAACTGTGGAAAGAGGAAAGTGAGGTTTGTGACGAGTGTAACTGCGGAAAGAGGAGAGTGAGGTTTGTGACGAGTGTAACTGTGGAAAGAAAGAGGAGAGTGAGGTTTGTGACGAGTGTAACTGTGGAAAGAAAGAGGAGGGTGAGGTTTGTGACGAGTGTAACTGTGGAAAGAGGAGAGTGAGGTTTGTGACGAGTGTAACTGTGGAAAGAGGAGAAGGTCAAATTCTTGAGTTTGGTTTTAACAACGTTGTGTTCGAGCAAGTAAGTATTTAAATATATCAGTATGGATGAAAATCGACGAACATTGAGTAGAGCAGGTAGGTAAGTGCTTGCGGCATCTTGATTTGAGGAAAAGCTTAATATGCTAGTTGAGAATGTCAGAAAGCAGAATAAGCACTTCCTGTGACAGTTTCTGGAACAATCTATAAATTATGCAGATATTTCAGAGTAAAACTTATGACTTCACTTTTGTTGTTGTTAAGATAAGTAGTTTTTAATATAATATTGGTTTAAACGTTTTTGTTTTTGTTTTTTCATAATTACACTGCATGTCGAAATCGCTTAAGCTAATGAATGACTGCCTAACATTGATTAATCAGACTTCATTTAATGTCTAAGTAGCTTTCTGTTTTACCGTTATTAAACATTTTGTTCATTTACTGCATCTACAGTGTAGTTATAAACACGGGCTTGAGTCTATCGTTTTGGCTATAATCATAAGCTTGAGTCTGTCGTTTTGGCTATAATCATAAGCTTGAGTCTGTCGTTTTGGCTATAATCATAAGCTTGATTCTGTCGTTTTGGCCTTATAATATCTTTATAATAACGTAACAGTATTTATCTATTTGTTGAAATTCGCTCAAATCTACACGAGGGCTATCTGCATTATCTATCCTTAATTTTGAAGTGATAGGTTAGAGGGAAGGTACACTATCCACCACCAACTCTTGGGCTACTCTTTACCTCTTTGTGGGATTGATAGTTACATAATTACGCTCCCACGTCTGAAAGGAAATTTTCAGTTCGTTGATGGGATTCGAACCCGTGATCTGCAGAGTGCGAGTCGACCGCCCTAAGCACCAGGCCATGCCACACTCGTTACTCATACCTAACAGCTGAAGTACAGACTGTGTATTGTTTCATGATTACGTGATATTACTTTCACTCAGCCCAAGAAGAGGGGAGGAGTGCATATAAAACGCAAGGACAAATTAATCAGTGCTAGGTATTTTTAAGTTTAACGAAACATTCACCAAGTTGTTGCCATCTTCCTTCCGGAAAAGACGCATGTTTAATTTTGACCTATAACTACAATGAAAATGTTGTAGGATGAATTATACAACTGACAACATTTGTTTCTGTCATTTTAATTTAACAGTAAATACCATATGGTATGCTGGCAAAGGACTTCAAACCACTCTCAGGTCAGTGCTTACAACAACTTAAACAGATCCTGGGACTTACACGTGAGGGTTCTGACCAAGTCTTACTTGGTTCAGTAGCGCGTGTATACTGCTCTGAAATTTTGTCAGTTGAATAAAATCGATAACATTTATGTGAAATTTGTCTTGCTATGGCCTGCAAATATAAACACTCCTTTTTCACTTAGTAGTTTCTTCCCTCAATTTTCTCTCGGCGCTGGTCTCGAACGACTTAACTACAGCAGAAATGGTAGGGAATTCTGTAGAAACCACATCTGGCATTTAGTCTCTTTTTTTTTTCCTGAAAATCTACAGGAACATGCATGTTTAATTTTGACCTACAACCAAAATGTTGTAGGATGAATTATACAACTAACTGGAGGAACTCAGACGTGGACTGTTATTTATAATTGGATAACATCCAAATATATTATAATTGTTTTATGTTGGATGATATTTTACTTTAATTCAGACATTAGTCATGCATAGTTGTAGTACAATATAAATGGAACACTTACCATTCCTGAACCTTTAGTGAAACCTGTGAGAAACTACTGAGACAATGGGCCAGAATCTCCGGTTTCAAGTTATTAAAAGTGAGGGCAGTGCCTAAATGTTTAAAAGGTGGGTGGGAAATGATACTCTCCCTAGCCTATCCAGCACCTATCTTCCCTTCGATTTCCCCGTGCTTTATTGATACCCCCCAATATACAGTGGCAACAGATTACATAGACTAATTTAGGTACATATGTTTGATTAAGATATAAAAAGTCAAATATTTGTCCTGAAGTCAAATAACACTTGTTAAAACATCCTAATAAAGAGTAAGTACTACTAATATCATTTTATTCAATCACAATGACGATCACTAAGCCTAAGTACATTAACAAATGAAAGTGTACAAAACTTTTACTAAGTACATGGCGTAACGCTATTTGCTATCAAATGCGCCTTTTTCCAGCCATTTACCTTATACCATAAATGGCAGAAATAACTGATTTTGCTAAAATATTTGTTATTTAAACAGTACCTAAATGTTAAGTATCCTATTACATTAAATCGCGTCATAAATTGTTTTCAGCTTAAAACTTACTTGAATGATTTAGCTTTACAAGACATGTGTAAAATCTTACCTGATAGAGAACCTTACTTTAGCAAAAGGTAAAACCTACCCATATATTACAACTGGCAGATGACATGAACTGTCGAAATTCACAGCTGTGTGATCGGGGATGTTATGTAATGGATACAGGAAATTCACCACGAAAGCAAGATTAAAAACAGGATATTCACCGTAACAGCAAGATAAAAATAGATGTAATTCCTACTCAAAAAACTAAATATACACTTTTATACTTGCTTATATTACAAATTTTAAGAAAATTATTCAAGTAAAATGTTCTTAGAATCTCTTTTTACTGCTATTGTGCACATATTCTGTACACTCTATATAACCCTTGTTTTAACCTTGAAAAATATACTTCCCTTGTCCTAGTTTGGCGCTTTCATTTGGTAATTTTAGAATTTTAATTTCCCAAATTGTATACAAGACAACCAGGTGGTTTTGTATTTGTTTTATCAGTTAATGTTAATTGTTGGACAAAAGTTAAAACCAGTCAGACATGTTGCATTTTCTTTTACCTACATTTAATTTAAATATATTTTCGTTCTTTTTCAACAACTTTAACTTTACCAAGTTCTGCCCAGTCGCAACTCGAAAATTGATATTCATTGGTATATGTTTTATGACCCTGTCTTTACCAGTAAATTGATTTACTCATAATTTAAAGAAAAAAATGTTTATTTATCTGTAGTGTCTGAAAGAGTTTTCAATAGTTCATTAACTTTCAGGCCATTGAGTCAAATCTTATTGGTATCGCTTGTTAGTGGCCATATATGACTAGAAGGATACTACAACACCAAACTAATATTAACTGCAGAATTGCCAGTGTTAGATCACAGAAGGATGTAAAGTATGTTAGTTTGTTTTAGCGCAAAACTACATAATAGACTATCTGTGCCTATTTGTTCACCACGGAGAATGGAACCCTGGATTTTACCGTTAAAAGTCCGTAAACATACGGCTGACCCACTGGAAGACAAAGTCCATCAAAATCCTCAAACAACCATCTGAAAATCCAACCCATCAAAAAAAAAGCTATAACAATTTCCATATTTAGATTTGTAACAAACTCCAAGAACGTCGGGATATTAGAACACAACACGTTGTCTAACAAACTTGATCTAGAACATCATTTTAATAACATCAAACAACTGAGCTATTGGCATCACTATAAATTGATAATTACAAATTTGACTTATATTTCAATCAAAGCAGTCTCTTTCATAACACGCACTTTATGTGGTCATTTGTTGGCGGCTGCAACGTCTGTGACAAAGTTTCTTAACCTGTATTATATGTGGTCAGCTGTTTGAGGCTGCAATGTCTTTGGTAAACTTTCATAACACTATTACATGTGGTCACCTGCTGGAGGCTGCAATGGTTTTTCATGTTGCCCAAATGTCTCAAGTATCCCAAAAAGGCAATATTCACTGTTTTATTAGTTTTAGGAGCTTGGAGAGGAACAAATTTCAAATATGCAAAGTGAATTCAAGTAAAAATATATAATAATGATAAATATTGTGTTAGTAATCCTTGCCCTAGCTCTTATTTGTAAATTTCTCATGTAAAATTAATAACAAATTTCACTTTACCAACTTAGTGTAATTTACACTATAACAGTGCATGTATTTTGTAATATAAATAACGTCTCGTTAGTGCGTCTGTCATATTAGAGCCGGCCTGATGATCCCTGGTTATTTGACGAAATTCCTTTCAATGGCTGTGTAAATACATCGTGTGATTTCATGTATTTTACTTTCATTTTCTGAACTAATATTTCTGTGTTTGACTGTCAAGCTACTTAGACCTCATGTTTTGCATATTACATTTACAGATGATCGTCAGACATCAAAATAAAAACAAAAGTAATGATTGGTTGATGAATTTTGTAGTGTCATCTATTGAACACAATTTTAATTACAAGATAAAAATAGTTAACATAGTGCCAAACTAGCGTAACAGCCTAAAAATTGTAAAGTTTTAATACTAAATTCTCATTTGACGTGATAACTTAGGAAGACAGTTATTAATATTTTGAAGAGATGGCATCAATGATGATTCAGAATTTGAGAATGATGCTGAATAATTCCCCGGAGCGTTTACTTGATGTTATGTATGTTGATTTTGAGCTTGGTCCAGTTGAAATTTATTATTATGCTTTGTCATGTTAAAATAAAATTGTAAAGAACAACAACAACATTTCATTATTTTACTTAATAAGGAGCAAAAATTAAGAATTTGACTTTTCATAAATAGACTAGCAACAGATTCGTTCAATGGGAGTCGGAATTTGATAATAATCAGTAGAACGACGTTAATAGCAAGCATATCCCTAGCACATTGTCAACTATACTGTATTATATCTCCCCTTCTTTACTACACTACTTTCCTGATATAAATGTTAAAATTTTGTTATTTCCTGTGTTGGTTGTTTTTATTTCTGTTGCCTTTTGTTACTATAAATGTTCCAACTGAATGAATATGTGTATTTAATACTATCAATTAATTAATACAGATGCTGATAATGGAATGTGAATATTCCGAAACATCCGACGAATAAACGTACATTACCGAAAACAAAGTGTCGAATGTTTGTTATTACTGATTATTATCATAAATTATCTGTGTTCTGCCAACCACGAGCATGGAAATCCGATTTTTATCGAGAAAATCACTCAGACTTGTCGCAGAGTCAACATGGGACAATTTTTTATTATTTCTTTTTTTTTTTGAGGGGGTGACAATTTTCAGATGAGCTTGGATACTATTTTATGACTGTGGAGCATAGGGCCGCAACAACACCTCGCCAACGGAAGGTGTTGTTGCAGTTACTTGTAGCAGGTTGGTTTTTACGGGGTGGAGTTGCTAGCCACGCGCCCAACCCTCCCCCTTTCTCATCCTGGACTTGGGACCAGACAAAGGCGGAGGTTGGCATGTTTGGTGTGACGGAGATTCGAACCAGCGACCCTCAGATTACGAGTCGAGCGCTCTAACCACCTGGCCATGCCGGGCCCCTATTTTATCTTAGTTATCTATTATTAATTAGTAATAACAGATGTTTCAGGGAATAAATCAGATTCTAATAACAGTTGAAGTGCTATATTTTGGTGTGATTTCAGCGTTAGATTACAGATACTAGGAGGATATTTCAGGAATAATAAATTAATCATTTAGATATGTGATAAAAGCTACTTTAACAAACCTGAAGGTGTGTGTGAAACATTTTATTAGTTAGTACCTATGCTTATTATTATTATATAGCATTTGATTGATACCTATAGTGCCGCACGTAACACTCGTTTAATTGGCCATCCAGCTGGTACCTGTGATGCCTTTCGTCATTCTGAAAAACGCTATAGCTGTATAGTCTCGTATTGTAACTTCTTAACAAAGGGAACTCTATAAATATAGTGAAAGAAGTGTATACCATACTGGTACTGTTATATTTATAAAAATATACACAGTGTATTTAATTATCTCATTGATCAATCATTAATTAGGTCAAACTTAAGAGTTAACGGTAACTTTACATAAGAAATATTAAGCACAAATTAAAGGCAACAGGGAGAATCAGCACGCCACGTGACTCCATCGAAACTTTCTCCCGTTGGTTTGTTATGAATTTCGCGGCAAAGCTAAACGAGGGCTATCTGCGCTAGCCGTCACTAATTTAGCAGTGTAGAGGGAAGGCAGCTAGTCATCACCACTCACCGCTACTCTTTTACCAACGAATAGTGGGATTGACCGTAACATTATAACACCCCCACGGCTAAAAGGGCGAGCATGTTTGGTGTGACAGGGGTTCGAACCCGCGACCCGCAGATTACGAGTCGAGTGCCCTAACCACCTGGCCTACGTTCTCTCGTGGGTTTGATTTTGTTCTCAAAAGAACCAAAGTAACATTCATTTTACCAAAACCATTCCCCGTAAATTCGACCAATATATTTGGAAGTAAAAATATCCGTCAGATTTATGCCCCCCTCCCCCCTTATCCACACACATGATAGTGTAAAATCAAAGTTTTTCTGATAAAACGATGTGAATAAAACCTACGCTATCTTTAATAAAGAAATTGTTGCACAAAATCCGTTTGTCGTTCTTGATAAAAAAAAAGACACATTATCACACTGTGTATTTCTCATAATTGTTTTTTTTTTCAATATTCGGTCATCACTTTAACTATCAAAGCTTAACAAAGGGAGTTGTAAACGTTATTATTATTATTTCCTTACTTTACAGTAAGAATTTTTGAACCTTATTTTTCGGTTTCCTGCTAAACTTATTATGAAGTTCAATAACTGTTTGGTATGAAAATATAAAACCTTTTCGTTGCAGGTACTGATGATAAATTAGTCGAGTGGCAAGATGGTTCTTAACTAAGGAAGGAAGCGGGAGCGAATCATTTTGACTTCATTACTGAACAAAAAACCAGTACGATACAAATGGTATACAAATATGAAAACGTGTTGGGAATTTAGCATCAGTAGGAAACTTGTTGTAATAAAACCACCACGTCCATAAACAATCAAAGCACTGAAAAAGAAACTGGTTCGATATGTCATGCATCCAGACGTTTGGGTCATCCATGTACCGTTAACACCAGAAAAACAAGGGAACTCTTGTAACTACTTTGATCCGAAGCCTGCAGAAGTCCATTCATCAGTGGGAAACTTGTTGTAATAAAACCACCACGTCCATAAACAATCAAAGCACTGAAAAAGAAACTGGTTCGATATGTCATGCATCCAGACGTTTGGGTCATCCATGTACCGTTAACACCAGAAAAACAAGGGAACTCTTGTAACTACTTTGATCCGAAGCCTGCAGAAGTCCATTCATCAGTTATCTGCAGAACATAATGTTGCTCGCTCATCAATTCATCGGATAGTTACACACTGTTTACAGTTTATAACTAACAGACCTAGGCTACATAACTCAGTATGTGTTAATGGTGAAAGTGGACATTTTGAGCATATACAGACGTAAGACAATAAATTTCTCACTAAGTTACACGCAGACTATCTGCACTAGCCGTCCCTAATTAGAAGTGATAAACTAGAGGGAAACTAACTAGTCAAAATCACCCACCGCCAACTCGTGGGCTACTCTTTTACCAACGAATAGTGGGATTAACCATCACGTGATAACGTCCCCACGACTGAAAGGACGAGCATATCTGGTGATGGGATTCGAAACTGTCACCCCAGATTGCGAGTCGAGTGCACTAACCACCATGTCTCAAATTACTAGATATTTTTGGGACATCCAGTATAATAAACTAGTACTAATTGTTACATTCAGGAGGTAAGTCTGGGACTATAGTTACGTCAGTCGTATTTATCTGTAGACCCATTTATTTTACCTGTGGGAATTCAGTCACATTTTATTAACCTTTCTTTTTACTTATTAATAACCTGCGTTGTTATTTCCTGACAAAAAACGAGATATTTTAGGATGAAGTCTGAAACTGTTGCTTGTATTTTCTCTACGTTATCAATGAGGACGCTAGTCCACGCAGATCGTGACGCTCGTGCATGAGAGTTATTCAGATAATGTTTCCAGTATAAATCATGTTCATACATGTCTGAAGATCTTAATAAGATAATGCCAGCCACATGAAAAATGGTAGATTGTTAACACGCTACATTCAAATTCAACGGAGACGCTAAATATACGCAGTTACATCTTGAGGATTTTGTTGTACTTGAGAAAAACAGAAGGTTAGTAACACTTTGTAAGAACGATATGTACGTGCTAATACAGCGGCGACATGTTAAGCAATTATATATAGGGTTCAGGTGAATTTCTCACCATTTCTTAGTGTAATATTGCAACCGATAGTCTTACGGCTGCAGAAGGATAAGATACAGTCTTTTCCGAGTGAGGATAGTCATGTATAAGGAAATTGTTAAACATAATATTTCGAAGAAAGGAGTTTTCAGTGTTCATGAAGCGGAAATAGTTGCACAGTACAGCCATATGTCAAGTCTGCCAATATAGCTCTAATGGACTAATGTGCCTTTGGTCTACTCTTGGAAGCTGATGTCTACGAACAGTGAAGGATCTGTGGAAGTTGGTTCAAGAACAGTAGTCTAAGGTTTATCTCGTCCACAGAATTTTGTTGCAATGGGAATTGTGTAGTTGGGTAATGATGCATAATAACGGCCATCAGAGCGAGCCCAACCGAATATTATGGATATAATTCCAATTAAGAACAGTACATAATGCAGGATTCACTGTTTAAGTCAATGTTGCTATTAAGATTTTACCAGTTAACTTTAGCTACAATGTTTTGGTGAAATGCCCTTCACCATACAAGTTATGATGGCTAACCTGTCCGTGAAGATTGCTTGCCCAAAACATTGTGAAGTAAATATCAAATTGGGGGAAAGATCAGATTAAGCTCCGAGTGAAATTTGCACTTTTTGCTTCGTCACTGATCCCTTTCCCCAGAAGATCTTATTTCGGTCACAACGATATCCTTGTTTATAAATCAGTAAGCATAGTTAAAGCCTCAATCTGTTCATTCTGAATAATCTGTCTGATTTCGAGGCACTGCTTGAAACTAGTCAAGCTGTCATTGTTCCTGATAAAATGTTTTATTGTAAACTAATCTCCATCTTTATGCCTCCTGTAACGAATTACTTGTAATTACTACAACAACAGAAACCTAATTACATTGAACATCAAAGTATATATACCCCCGATTCTGGATCTAACCTTTGGTAAAGTTCTAATTTAAATTTTTTTTATCAGTAAATCTATGAAGCATTCCTACACTCCTTGTTCTTTACGAGTCACAGCAGGCACGCAATTTTATAAACACAAAGTAATATAAATACAGCAATTAAGTTTTGTTTCTACGGTTCTGTCAGCGGATTTCTTGTTTCATCAGTTAGGAATAAACCTTGTGACCTATCTGATGAGTTCTAGTTCTGGAAAAAAAAGTCCTTTATGCGGTAACTTTTGGGCAAATAATGTCTATAATTCTACTTTTATGCTTGCCTGGCGTGAAAACAGTAATGAGCTAAAAATAACACAATACGATAAACAAGAGAGAAAAAAACAAAAGGAAAGTTAAAAGTTACTCTCAACACATATTTTAGGCCTAAAGAATAAGTCTTGTATAATAATTTAAACTTCTGGTCACAGAATAACTATTATTTGGACAACTCCTTAAACCTATGTAATGTTACTGAATGACTAATCAAAAGATTTTTTTCAGAATATTCCTGTTTACAGACCAATTCTAATTTGTGAAATGTTGTCCTTTGTTAACACTGCGCATGTAAAATGTGGAGTGTAATTCAGCTATAGTCTCCCAGTGAGACAGTGGTAAGTTTACGGACTTACAACGGTAAAATCCGGGGTTCAATTCCCCGCGATGGACAAAGCAGATAGCCCAATGTGACTTTACTGTAAAACAAGCAAACAAACGCAGCTGAATGAAACAACCCTCTTCAAATTTTTGGAAATTAAGTCGTTACTAACCAGGAGTAGAAACATCAACTTCCACAGTGTTATTTTGTAAAAACCGGAAAGTTCATCATTTAAAAGCCAAAGACTCAAGTTAAAATTACCACGGTAGCAATCTCTATATCACAATCTGGAATCATACAACATTCTTCTGTGCAATATATATATATATCTTCGAAACAATATTAACCACACAAAAGCTCAGTAATCATAAGGATAATACTTGATTGCTCAAACTGATACGAACGTAAACCACATAGTGATAATAATAATAATGGAACTGAAATGCCATACTTCGCTCAAGCAAATTAGAGCTTTCTAGGCCTTATTTTAGATCAGAGGTTGCGATCTTTTTATCATTAGTTACTAAAGATTGTTTACCAAGAGTTTTGTGGTACCTTGAATGATAGGCTTCACCATACATCTTGGAGTAATTTCTACTGTTGCTTGAGTTGTAGCCGATTACTATAACACGAATGTTTGATGAACTGTTTTCATTATTTCTAAAATTCTTTTTTTCCCCTCATTTAATTGCTACAGAAAATCATTTGTTTTGAGGTTTGTTTTTTTTTTCTCAAAAATTATAGCAAGATACGATCTAGTCCATTGCTATGAATGAGATTTAGTAACGCACGTCATCCCACCTACTTTATTTCAACAATGGAATTGATTATTTGGGGCTTGTTGTGCAAGTTGAACGTATTTAAGTTTCCAAGTCGACTAGGGATACCTGTGTGCTATAGGAAAAGGCCTCGCGTGGTACTGCTTGCCATTAAAATAGGCATCGTGTGGTACTGCGGACCATGGGAAATGGCCTCGTGTGCCGTAGATTCGCTACCCGTTCTTAGACTAAAGAAAATGCCTTAATTGTATGTAATTTATTTACACCTATACAGTACATGCTATTCTCATTCTTCTAAATCAATCTTGATATTTTTTTATCAATTCTGCGTAGTTCTAATCATAGTCTAAGAAAATACGAATCCTGATGAAACAAAAGTGAAAATGTTATCAACTGCGTGACACAGATAGAAGAACGTGAGCGACAAGATTTTCAATATACAAGAAGACTAATGTGACGATGCTCGGTATTTAAGACGGAAATCATCGTCACGTTAGCCTTGTTTTTATCATTGAATTTCCTTGGCAATTTGGTCCGGCTTGGCAGGGTGGTTAGGGCGCTCGACTCGCAATCTGCGGGTCGCGGATTCGAATCCCCGTTACACCAAACATGCTCGCCCTTTCAGCCGTGGGGACGTTATAATGTGACGGTCAATCCCACTATTCGTTGGTAAAAGAGTAGCTCAAGAGTTGGCGGTGGGTAATGATGACTAGCTGCCTTCCATCTAGTCTTACACTGCTAAATTAAGGACGGCTAGCGCAGATAGCCCTCGGGTAGCTTTGCGCGAAATTCATAACAAAACCAACCCTTGGCACTCATTTCCGCATTTGTTTCGTCATGTATAAACTGCCTGAAAAATCAATTAATGTATTTATTAATCTTGATTTAACAATCATTTTCCTTACATCGTTTGTTTTTAGTTCCTTGAGTAATGAACAGTTTATAGTCCTAGTTTCAGCAGAAAATTCAATATACAGTTTTCTGTTTTAGTTCTGTTGATAAGGGTTAGTTTTAACTCCAAATCAACAACATCCACTCCATGTAAAATACAGCTGATTATATCATACTCCTAAAGAAAGGAACAACATGCATAAAACGTTTTTTTACTATGAGAGGAAAGAGAACATAGATCCTGCAGTAAAAAATAAAGTAAATACATACAACATAAACAACATGTCTTGTTGTAAAATAATGAACAAACAAAAAATATCCTTGTTCAAATCACATAAAAAACAACTATACAAAAAATCCATATAAACCTGAAAAATGTCCTTTCTAGTCATTGAAAAAATCCATGCAAGATCATCATCTTTGTAGTCAAAGAAAATGAACTACGAAAAAATTCTTTATTCTAGGCCTTGAAAAAGAACCATACAAAAACATCCTAGTTCTAGTAAACATAAAAAATAAAGATACAAAAATATCTTTTTCGAATCAGTTAGAAAAACTTTTTTTCTTTTCATAGAAAATAAAAACATAGAAAATCATCTTTGTTCTAGCCATAGAAAGAAAGAAACAAAAACTCGTAAAAAACGAGCCATATTGTTACCCTAGTCATAAGACAAAAATCATACGACGGCATTATTGTTCTAATTGTAGGGAAACAACTTTTTTCTAGAGAAATAAGAAAAAATATGTAAGAACTACCTTGTTCTAGTCATACTGGAAATATTATTATAATCCTTAAATATACACATAAATAGAAAACGTTCATGTTGAACCTTCTAGAGGTGAATAGCAACACAATCACAGTGCTCAGCTCTTAGTCATCTCTATTTTAATCTACCACAAATACCTACAAATCAACATTACTGTCCTAATCTTAGAATAAAGATCATACGTAAAACATCATTCTTTCAATCTGAAAATAAAAGCTTGTTTAAATCCTAGCACAAGAAAATAACATAAAGAAACTTATTATATTGTTATAATAACAATACACACAAAAGAATTGTTATATTTCTATATAAATCATATATATATATATATATATGCATACATAGATCTATGTTCAAATTTTCGGGCACAAATTGTATATCCAACATTCTTGTTTTGGACCTGGCAAAAAAAAAGTTGCTTTGAAAAATTACTTCAAGCAAGCTCTTGTGGAAAAGTAAAATTATATTAGCACCTGAAATAGGAAGTGTAAACGACTAGCAAACTCTCGCGTCTGAACTAAAATAGATGTTTATTCTCAACTTGCGATAATGTGGAAATAGCGAGTGTTCTGAGTTAAATTGCTTATTCTACAGTAAACTAAAATGTTATTATAGACAACCTATAGTAGCGGCTATGTAAGGTTGCCAAAATATCAGGGGATTGGGTATATATATATAGTAAAATGTTATTATAGACAACCTATAGTAGCGGCTATGTAAGGTTGCCAAGATACCAGGGGATTGGGTATATATATATATATATAGCTCACAGTGAATTCTCGGTCATTCAAAAGTGCAGTACCATCTCGGGTACTCTTATGGCTGGAAGAATATTTCACAGCCCTTTTTGAAGAAAGATAATAATATAGCGAAATAGCAAAAACATACAAAGCACCCTAATTCCAAAAACGACTACCTGTAATATATTGGATAACGTGGTCACGAAAAAATCAGCACATCTACAAGAGGACGTAAAACCACTTAAACTGCATTCAAATAAATGTTACCATTGTCAGAATTCTTAAAATGGTCACCTATGAACCATCCGTCCAGAAAGTGAAAGCTCACAAGTTACACATATTTCAATCTATTGTGCAATAGGTAATTCCCAAAGATATTGGCCTTGTGAAAATGAAGAATGAACTACAAGTGTAGAAGCTGCTTTCAAAAAACGTTATTAAGAATGACAAACTGAAAAATAAAACAAACATGGAAGTGAGAGACGGAAGTTTGCTGCAAGATTGAACGACGCCAAGAAACTTTGGCAAGAAACTGGCAACTTGATACAGACTCTTCAACATGGCACAAAGAAGGAAACTACTGTCCATGCTATCTCCTTCTCCTACACACCCGTTAAGGCAAAGAATGAAACTAGTGTTCATATCATCTCCTTCTGCTACACCTCTGTTAAGTTAAAGAATGAAACTAGTGTTCCTGCTATCTCCTTTTTTCTACACACCGTTTAAGTCAAAGAAAACTACTGTTCATGTTATGCCCTTCTCCTACACACCTTTTAAGTCAAAGAAAAACTAGTGTTCATTATGTCCTCTTCCCCAATATATCTGTTATTTAAAGAATGAACTAGTGTTCAAGCTAACCCTCTTTTCCAATGTACCTGGTAAGTCACCTGACTACGTCCCAATGGACATGTGTATTTTGGTTTGCTTTATGTGATCGTAGAAGCCGACTTCCCCGAAAGTAGTGGATGACCTGTGGAAAACTTACCAATATGTATGGTCTCAGATTGATCTCGCCGTCCTAAGCAGAAATTTATTACAATGGGAAATGCGGTGTCGGGCAATAGTGACTAATCATGATGACCATCAGACAACTGATTATGGAGAAAGTAGCTGCAAGGGCAACATGGGACATGGAACATCGTCTTTATAAAGTGCAACTAATCCCCCCCCCCACATACAAAATAAAACAAAAGCACGTGAGATATTTTGTTCTTGAAGAATTATCAGTTTTGTCAATGTTTTTCATTGAAGAATGATGGATTCTGCCAATGTCTGTCAAGGAAAAACAAATTAATTAGTCATAAAAACAAAAAGTAAGCATCACTTTTAAGTGACGGAATAAAAGTGCTGCAGAAGATCGTCGGGTAGGTCGTAAAAGACCTGACTTATATGAAAGGCTTTCCGTATCATCAGGAGGTCTTCTAGAGTTACAGGGTCTCCTTTGTTACACCAAGCCATCAAGGAACTATTAGGAACCTGAAACAACAGTCTCTGAATCTCTGGCACCGAATACTTGAGGTGGAGAAGCCAAATGGGGAACATTACTGGCTGCATCAAGCTGAATTCTTTCACTACACTGATCATCTTGTCAACAGTTTCTCTGGTGAAACTAAAAAAGACAAAATACAACTATTTATAATACAAAACACTTAGAACTACAAGATTATTTGATGTACCTGTATAAATACGTTTCTAACAATATGTTACGATACTCAAAGTTTTTAACGATCTAAAGTTCCTGTTCTCTTATTTTCTTTACATTTTCATAAATGAAGATGTAGTGGTATCGCTCATCTTCTAGTTAAGAGGTGGTTTTCTTAGATTAATGGCAAGAAATTCTAGTATTCTAAGATGGAATTACTTACACGAATGGTAAATACAACAAATGAAAATGTAAAGAAAATAACAGAACGTGATTTTCGATCGTTAAATATTAGTTAAACTGTAACTGTTTAAACAAATACATTATCATAAATTAGAAGCAAAAGGTTAAAACTTTCTGCTTAGAAACACTCCATGAAATTAAGAACACCATTGCACTAAAGAATAAATGTTCTCAAATGTTGTCAATAATTTTATAGTTAGTAAATGTAATGAACTTAGTTTTAAAAGAACTTATTAGAATCAACAAGAACACCTGACAGTATACAATATACATAAATATCATTGACTTTTAGACTGTAAAACGTGTTCCAGAAAATCAAGCTTGAAATACACGAAACTGTTGTCTTTATGAACTAAGGAGTTAACAATGACACGAGATGCTGCATTTGTGTAAGTTAAATCTAGCTTGGATAAAAAACACAATGTCTTTTTTTTTTGTCAGCGATCGCATAACAACTTTTATAGTATTCTTAATAAAAAATCATAACACACCAAGCTACGCCAACTGCCTGGTAGTTTTGAAAAGATGCGATGGAAGGTGTTTCCCCGTTGGTCTGGTGGACGTACTGATCTGAATAACTATTCATCAAGAGTGTTCTGAGTAATGTGCACCGCTGGGGAAGAGCTCCTGGTATACCCACTGTCAAGCTTTTCGCTGGACTTTATATCATTTTGATGCACAATATTGTTCATCTACACTGAGCGGGTATCACCAAAGCTTACATTATACGGTAAGCTGAGAATTGTGAGAATGAATGATCTGATATTTTCTCAGGTGTCAGCTTCATACACTTGGGACATACGGGGACAGGTTGCACGTCACCTCACCCTGCACAATACACACTGGATTAACTAGGAGTGGGGGCGGAGAACATTCAGTGGAAGTCCAACCAGTTCAGCGACGATGTAGAGTTGTGTCGGCCACTAGAGTTGAACATAGCTGTTATTCAAGTGGATATACAGTCTTTCTGATAAATATCATTTGTGACATCCTTCAGCCACGCGTTTACTGCAAACACTCTCAAACTAAAGAGTGCACGTATCAAAGATATTCTGTGGAAAAGTTCCACGCTCATGGCTTGATGTGTTACAATTTCATTTCAATAATAATAAATTCGTTCATTAATTAATCATGTCCAGTATAGATAGGCACGTGTTACTGATAGTAACATGGTGGATTCTGTAGTACGGTTATATTCATATACATCTTGGTGTGCTATCTACCAATTTATTATTTTATATTCCACTAGAAGTAGCTTTATGAATTATTAACCTCTTCGCAGTAACTGAATTGACAAAGAACGGTTTTTTCTAGAGATCTTATAATTATAGACAATAGAAAACTTATCTCGAAACGTAACGGAGAGGTTTGGCTTACCCTAGTTTGATACATGCTCCTGACATAACCTCAATGACTTCATTACACATTGTCCAACCGATGGAGATCACCGAGTGAGGAAAGCGGGTTCTACTCAGGGTAAGAAACGTCCAGGCATCCACCGGTGGAGTCATGGGGTTGTTAGGGCCAGGAAGAATGTTAGCATTTAGTATCAATGGACCTCGAATCTAGAACCAAGAAAAAAGTATTTATTCTTAAAAAAAACAATAAACTGCTATTACTGGTTCAAAGAGAGATCTAGTTTTTGTTGCATTTGTATGTGTTTTATCCAAACCTTCTATCACAAGTTCTTTTATTCAAACCTTCTATTAGATGTTATTTAAAAAAAAATTGTTTAAAAGAGAGGAATATTTCTCCTTTTTGAGCTGAAATTAATTAATAGCCTTCCTGCTAACCCCCCTCAAGTTTCTCGTTTCGTAAGAAACTTTGTTTTTCGTGCATAGCCGTCCCAGGTTTGGAACTGATATATGAAGGAACGCAACTAATTACAACAGCACTCACCGACAAATCTTGGGCAACTCTTGTCTGATCGAATACTGGATAATGACCATCTCATTTATAGCACGCTCATGTAAGGCCCAAAAATGTAGAGCGCGTTTTCGTTTTCGTTATGACCACAACACTTGCGTACACAGTTTTGTAAATTTGTCTAAAAGTCGTAGTCAACTGTGAAACATTAGTAAAAACATTTTCTTTCTATTCGGAGATGACTGAAAACTATCCATTAACCATCAAGATTTCCTAATTGGTTTCGGCTAGACCGATGATGGCCCGAAAAGTCCAAATTTTTAGAACTTGTTGAGTATAGGAAACTAATATAAGTGTTTAATGTTAATCACCATACACTGGGAAGTCTAGTTTGAAGAGTATAATTTCAACCTCAAGTGGTTAATGTGCCCGAAAATGGAATCCAATGATTCATGATTCACATCCCATTGCCGCAATAAATGGTCAGATACGAGTATTGAAATATGAATAGCAAAGTTGAAACGTTTCTTCAAACCATTTTAAGAAGAACCTCCTTGGAGAAATATTGCTTAAAGCGAACACATTATAGACACATATATATAGTATGGTTAGACTGCTGTATTATTTTTCGCCAAATTATAAAAGTTTTGTGCACTCAAACTTAGCTTTTGGCACCGCCATTAAACAGAAGTATTGGATTTTTATAAAATAAAAATGTTCATATTCCTTTTACCTGTAACACGTTTAAGATGTAGCACTACAAGTCCTAGTGCAGCTTTATTGTTCAAACAAAACAAACATTTTAGATATAGTAAAATATTAAAATGAAACATGTGTTCAGATGAAGAACTGTTGGTATTCTCTACATGTATTTATTTTTTATGTTTAATTTTTGTTCAAAATATTAACGTGAAACTTCTGGCTGAAATGAAGGCTTAGCGTCGTGTTTATTTTTGAATTGAATTAAGGCCATATTTGTATTTCCTATAACAGTTTCTCAGACTAGATTACCATTGGTAACAGTTTGAGTTACTCTGAAGAGAGTTCCGCGGTCTACATGCGACATACAAACAATCCTCTCTTTATAGAAGTTTAGCTATTTATTTTTAGTTCTTATACAACCCAGTCTTTGTAGACAAAGCAATTGCGATGTGTTTCAGATTTGTCATGTTTCATACATAGCTCAAGTATTCCTTGTATTACACGTCTCTTAGAGGTAAGTGAAATATATATTTTGTCGGTTTTGGTTTCAGTTTATTTACTCATAGTACAGAATGTCTTTTACAGCATCAGCGTAGCCTCAAAATTTGTGCAGGCTCGCATTGTGAATCCACAGGATTATGATTCGCGTTCCCTTTGCTGCAAAATCGCACTCCGCATTTTAAAGCCGTGGGTGCAGTATAAGAGTAACAGTCAACAATCTGACATCAATTTTAGCAGTGTCCATAACCTAACCAGAAACACTTCTGGGTATATGTTCACAAGTATGCTTCTATCTATCATTTCCTTACTTGCTTCTTGTCTGTGACAATGTGGTGATTTTTGTGAAACCGGTCGGTTGGCCAAATTTATTGTTTGCTTCGTGTTTAGTTTTAATGTTGACTTCAATTTGAATGGTTTTCATATTCAAACATGATTATTAAGACTTGACTAAAATGTGATTTTTAGAGTTTAAATTTTCATGTCAGTGAAATGGTGTTCTAAATGTTTCTCGGTGTCTCTTATATGGGTCTGTTATTAACTGTTTTCGTGGAATAAATATATAACTTAGAAAATAATATGGATCTCTCTGGATCTGGATTTAGATCCTTTTATCAGGATATGGGAGGATCAAGTACTATCGAAGACCTCTTTCTCCCTCCTACACAGTTGTTGTCATCATCGTACAAATTAAACCATCGTATCTGCTAACTGCTAAACGAATTACATGTGAAGGTTCTGCACCGTTTATAGTGTTTAGTTACAACAACCCCTTTCAAAGCCATGTCCATTCTTACACCACGTGTAGCATTTTGTATCGAAATATACATTTCTTCGCTTGGTGTGTATAGTCCTACACATGATAAACAGTTCCGTATATCGCGACATATTAATTTCACTAATTCATGCCAAGAGTATTAGATATAAGTACCCTAATTAATACTTTTCTTATAAACTAGTTAAATAATACTTATATTTAAAGTCTAGCATTAGGTGGCTTGTTGCTACTCTTAGAATATATATTAACTAGGGAAAGGTACTTAGGTATATTTTCATTATGTGTGATATAGCGAGACAGTGAAATCAGTAACTCGTTCTTATTCAGATTTTTCTTAAAATAATTTATTTTTTATTTGGTTAATTTTTTGTCCAATTTCACGCCAAGCTACTCGAAGGCCATCTGTGCTAGCCATTCTCAATTTTCAAGTGATCAACAATAGGGAAGGCAGCTAGTTAGTCAACACCACCCACGTCATCTCTTGCGTTACTCTTTACCTTTTAGACTTACAAAAGCTGGAGTTCACATCAGTAACCATAACGTGTTGGAGAATTACTCATCGTTGTATACCAAAACAATCCCAGTCACGCAAAGTTGTTAAATCCGTCTTACACGAATGATATCTTGCACTTAAAAAAACAACACACACACATAAACAAACATGGTATAATTTGATTAGTCACAGTAATATACACACACACAAACATTGTATAATTTGATTAGTCACAATAATACACACACACAAACATCGTACAATTTGATTAGTTACAGTAATACTACTTATACATGTCCTGCCGTCCTATGCAATATAGGCCGCCGGCTATGACCTAGTGGGTAGCAAGCCCAACTGCAGATCGATGGGTTGGAAGTTCGAAACGTGATGCTGCTGAGCACACTCCGGACTTTCAGCTGTGGAGCGTGTTATAAAAGTAATGGGCATTCTCGTTATTCATTTAAAAGAGCCAGGCAAGATATTGTTGGCTGGTTACCCTCTTTTTGATCAGTATATCAGAAATAAGGACGCCCTATACCTCAACCATATTTTATGTTTATGACCTAACCGTATATTCCTTGTGTGAATGTGGTGCTGTTCGGGTTGAATATTCCATTCTATTTTATTTTATAAAATGATTCTCTTGCATGAGAAGCATGTAATACTGAAAATACTAGCTATATCTATCTAGTGTTTGTTATATAGCTCTTTCTATTATATCACTTAATCTTGTAAAAAAATAAATAAAACTAAAACTAATCAGAGTAAAGAAGGAGTCGGAAACTGAGAAATAAACACCTGTGGGCAATTGAAGGAGTCTGAAACTGAAAAATAAACACTTGTGGGCTTATTGAAGGAGTTGGAAACTGAGAAATAAGCACTTGTGAGCATATTGAATGAGTTGGAAACTGACAAATAAGCACTTGTGAGTATATTGAAGGAGTTGGAAACTGACAAATAAGCACTTGGAGCTTATTGAAAGGTCATAGAAACTGAGAAATAAGCACTTGTGAGCTTATTGAAGGAGTCGAAAACTGAAAAATAAATATTTGTGGGCTTACTGAACGACTTTAAAGTTTTATTGGTGGAATCACAGTTTCGATAATTAAATGCTGTTGAGTTAACCCTTGGTTTGATTGTGGATCAAATTCTGTTTGGTATATATTTACCTAAAAATAATAATAATGTATGTGAGGAAAATAAGAGGGTGACCAAAGACATTAAGTAAATGGAAAGCGGAAAAATCGATGTAAATATTTAGCTTGCGTTTATCTGTCCGGAACATTTCTCGCAAATTTCTTGATAAAACTCTATAAATCTTATATCGTTAGAAAGGCCTTTGTCCAAGGAGTCCGGATTGCATATTGACTTTTCCATTCAGAATCAGATTACCTGTTTTTTTGCTTAATCAAACTTTTTAATGCAACGAGTATGATACACGATGGCACAATGGTGTCGTCATCACCTGATGACTGGCTTCATCTTCAACTTTAGTTTTTTTATATGCAAAGTATTTCAAACTAACAACACTTAATTCGCATGTACTTTCCTAAAACAAAATGAACATTACACTAAATACAATTTCTTTGGCTTTCAAGACTTATTTAGATCTAAAACACGCATGTGTAGTTCGTTCAAAACCATATGCTTATCATTTTGTAAACTCGCATTCAGACGTTTCTGCATATCCAGCTAAGTTTGCCTTCATTACAACTTTACATTTACTTTACTTTGCAATAATTTAGGTTTGGTTTGTTTCATAGACTGCTATAAACACCTTTTAGCTATTTTTTTCTTTAGTACGGGTTTTATACTTCGTTTTTGCGAGTTTCTTTGTTTCAACTCGTAAAACCATATCAAACGGTGAACGTTCATAACTGTTTCATATTCTGTACATTTTTATAAATAACATTACTATATTGTTTATTTTACGTGTAGTGTTATCAAATAAAGTTACGTGTACGTGAGTTTTTGTCTGACCGCGTAATTTTTTTTTTCGAATACACCACGATTTATTAGTATAACACATAATGCCTGCAAGAAAGTGTAGCTTAAATGGTGTGCATGAACATGATAGAATAAGGAAAATTCGAGCGATGGGCTTGAATATTACCGCGAATACTTTGCGGGTTGCAGCGGCTAGTAATAAATAATACAAAATAAGAATGGGATGTAAACACTGGAAATAACAAAGTCATTGTAGCAGCATATAGAGTATCTTAAAAAATCATCTTCATTGTGGAACTTCAAACTACACTTACCTGCTCAGCTACACGTGCCAGAACTCTGCACGCCGGTTCGACTACTTCAGTGGTCTTGAAGTCTAGCTTTATGCCTTTGTTGTGAGGAAGTGTCTCATGTAGCCACTCATCCAGGGTGATGTCACTTATCATACTAGGAGAGTGAGCCATGATTGGTACAGGAAAACGACTGTTCATTGACATACTGATATCGGCCTCCAACACCATTGCTTGAGCTGTGAATGACACAATCATTAAATTTCGATCGATAGTTGTTATATTCATCACAACATTTTTTTATGGTTAGTAGTTACCATTACTAAACTAATAAATAATAAAATTTGGCTAAATTTGGCGGTTTATGTAATCTCTCTGTAATGTAATCCTCTTGCTGTCAAACTCACGAAAACGAACCATTTTTTCACACTGATCATCGGCACTGATCAGTGATTCAAATTATGGAAGGATACAAAAACACCATTCATAATGTGACTGTGCGATTGAAAAAAAGGCCTATAATGTACCCTGTTCGGAGAGCACTGAATGCAAAATAATATCTTAAAATTCGCTAAGCAACCAACTGGATCGGTTACTCTCATCAGAAGTATGAAACATTTGATATATTAGACAGGGAAAATTTGAATATTAGGACCTCTCTACTTGTCTGTTTAGACATATTAGGATCTGTACTGGCAACAATGCAGAAAGAAAAACGTATTTTTACTTTTCCAAATGAAGGGCAAAAACTGCTTAAACAAAAAGCAATATATATATAAGGCGGGGGAACTGGCTTTTGGGTTAAGTACTTGCAAAGTTAAACTCAAAACTATAGATTATATTATAGGTATTTTAGACATGATTCGGCTGAGCTGGTATCCTTGACACGCTATTATGTGGTGGTAGACATTGTTATGGATATTGCTTATAGCTGCCTTTTCATGTTTGTTTAGATATTAAACTAAACAATATAAATAGCTTTATGCAAGTACAGTTTCGGGTCAAATGTATAAACATAACAACCAGCAACATTGAATCATGTAACACTTGACCATATATTCCAAGTGATATAAACCATGAAACAGGTAAAAGTGTGATATACACTAACCCGCTTCGTATATACACCGAATCTGATGAAGAGAGAAAAGTGTGGTAAAAATATTCCATTAGGGCTGAAAATATTACTACCACTTCAGTAAATTGTAGCTATTAGATATTAAAAATCACCTTTGCATACTTTCCCAAGAAAAATACAACTTAAAGAAAAGAATTAGATAACGTTCAGTTTTAATGCAGATAAAAACACTTTAAGAGCAGAATGAAAAGTGATTCAACTGTCTTCATTATCGGACCGGATTAAACACGTGGAATAACGCCCTCTATCACAATAACATCTGCAACTACGCCCAGTAATAATACTGGTAACATGCATATAACATGATATACATAAAAAATCGTGAAATGCGACTCCCTTAATTTACATGTGTACAGGGGGTGTAACCAAGTTCAACAAGTAATCTCACATGTTTAAACATGCAAACGCGATTAGCAACTGTAAATATTTCATATCAGCATTAATTACAAGAGCGGCACGCGAAGCATGCAGTTGGCATGTTCTTATAAACATCAAGTCCAAAGTAATTCCATTGTACAAACACTGAGATAAGTTTAGTATATCATTCATACAGAAGTCACGCTGAAATTCCTGGTAGGGCTAACACACAACATAATAATACAAAATTCTTAGTAAGTGAACATGTTCGCAGTCTCTCAGTTCGTAGCTACGTAGCACTTCTTATTAAAGTGAGTTGTAGTTTCAAGGGCGCAGAATTACAAAAAATAAAGAATGAAAAAACTTTTCCTCTAAGGAAAAAATGTTAGAAAAATCTATTTGTCCTTCAAAATCTACTTCTCCCCTCCTCTTCCCACAGAACCCACACAAATGAATAAAACTTTGTTCTTCAAAATCTACTTCTCCCCTCCTCTTCCCACAGAACACACACAAATGAATAAAACTTTGTTCTTCAAAATCTACTTCTCCCCTCCTCGCCCCACAGAACACACACAAATGAATAAAACTTTGTTCTTCAATATCTACTTCTCCCCTCCTCTTCCCACAGAACACACACAAATGAATAAAATATTCAGGATTCTGGTTTTATTTTATTTTAAAAGTGAACAATTCACACACTGAGAAAGTGGGATAAAACACACTATTGAATAATTTCTATAAATTTAAATCCATAATGTTTATTTGTCAAAATATCTACATTAACTGTGTTATTTTACAGACATGGCACAGAGGTACCGTATGCAAAGGCAGTGTTCTTTTGAACGTTAGAAAATGACAATAAGTAGATATGTTTTTAAACATTCTGCGATTCATAAAATGAGAAAACACAGAATCATCGATTCTTTTATACTACAGTCTTGAGCAAAATGTTTGCAGATTTTGTAACAAATAAGATCATTATTATTAAGATGGAATACAAATAGGCTTAGTGCTGTCAAACTGAGAAATGCATGTTATGTTTAATATCATCATGTGTAACTTGTATAATGATACAGATTCTATGGACATCATGAACGATTTATTAGGACAGCCTCTAGAAAGACATCTACAGTAAGATGTGTAATTCAGAATTTCACCTATCATAACAAAACCTTGTGAAAATATATATAATAACAAATTATAACATCAAATTATTATAAATAGCGTCTGTAACCTTATATAAGTCATATAAAATATTACAGTACTTGGTTGGTCCTCCTCGTACTCTAATAACCTACACATGGCGACGTGGCATGCTGTCGATGATGTTATTGTTGTAATTCGTCGTTATTTCATCCCAGCTTGTCACTAGAAGACGTTGCAAATCAGCTACAATAGCTGATTTAGGGTCGTGGTTAACAATTTTCCGGCTCAATTCTGCTCAACAGTTCCCAATGGGATTACAATCTGGAGACTTTGCTGGCCATGGCAATCTTGTAACGTCATCCTGGTCGAGATAATCCTGTACAATATATGTATTGTGGGCAGTGGCATTATCATCTTGGAACAAAGCGTTATTGCCAAACCTTGCCCTAGCATATGGCAGAAATATCGTCTCCGTGTGATGCCTTTAGGAGGCGCCATTGATGTTTCCCTGGAGTATATGAAGAGCAGTTTTTCTATTGTAATGAATAGCTGCCCAAACATGTACTGCACAACCTCCTGTGTGTTCCCTGTGGGAAAGACAGTCTTCCATCATCTGTTCTCCAGGCAAACGACGAACGCGAATCCTACCATCAGTTTTAATAAGCCAGAAACAGAACTCATCTGAAAAGATGACATGTCGCCAGTGTCCTAATTGCATGTTGGCATGCTGTCTTGCATAAGTAACACGGTGACGACGGTGAATTCTGGTGGTAATATCGGTTTGCAGATAGCCCTTCTCACAGAATAGCCTTGTTTGGTCAGTCTCCTATTCACTATTCTTTTGAATACCTTGGAATGAATGTCTCATGCCATTCCTGTCGTAATGTTGCAATACTTCTTTCGACCATGATGTGTTATCCTAATCAAAACGCAGTCAACTCACACAGTAGTGTTTTGGCGTCTACCAATAGACTTTCCTAGAACAACGTTTCCTGTAGTCTGATTACGTTTCAAGATTCTGGATATAGTACACTGGAGATACCCTACCGTTTTGGCAATGTCCATTTGATTCATACCGTTTCTGGGTAGTCGAACAATTTGACGTCCTATAACTTCTGGCACGTGACGAGGCATGACTCTACACCAAATACAAGAAATTGTCCAAACAAAGCGTTGATCTATTGCGAAAAAGCTTATACCAAAAGAACACCCTTTTATATATAACATGTGTATATGTGTGTTTTGACGAACAAATGCTCAAAACAACTTATACAGACAGAATAACAACTCGTACATGTTTGTCCGATCATACGCTACCTCCTCTGTTACTACTCGGGCATTTACTCAATAACTACGCCATGCATGTAGACAATAACATCAATATAGAACACTATGCAAACATTTTGGGCTAGACTGTAGTTCTATATGCTAGCATCTTGTAACTTTTATCTCTCTGATCCTTTCAAGGAAGATGTGGTGGGCAACACTTCCAGACAACTGATATTCTCAAAGCTGCTGGAAGTAATACAGAACTTGCCTTTATACTACACTGATGAGGCCCACAGAGCGACGGATGAAGTCTATTGTATTTAAAGTAGACATGTGATGTTTGATTCCAACATCCTCAGAACCATTGTTGTACATTTGTTGTTTGGTTGAACTACAGGAAATATAAAACTCCGTTCTTTTCTGAACACTCCACGTATAATAGTAATTCTTACTGTACGTCACATTAAGTTTAATATTCTGTTTCCAGATTGGGGCTGATATCTACGGGTTTTTCTCGGAGACCACGACAGAACTTTGTAAACGTTGGATGCAGCTCGGTGCTTTCTACCCTTTCTCCAGGAATCACAATGCAAATGGAAACCAAGTAGGTGTTATGTTATATTTAAAACACTGAAATAAATAATTAAGAAATGAAAGGATTGGTGTTCCTGATGAGAAACTGATGTGGACTTTTCACTTCTCTCGAAATATTTTACTCACAATGGCAGAAGCTTGAGATACGTGCTACGCAAGTAGGAAACCTCTGTTATCGTCAAACAAAGCAGACTTTCTTTGCAGTCCGTGCATGTAGACAATCACATTAATATAAAACAGTATGCAAACGTCTTGGTCAAGACATTCTATGTCTTAGATCAGCAGATGTGTGTAAGAATTGGGCATATACTAATAAAAACATGAAATTTGGCACACATTTAGGTTAGACTCTAATAAAGGTATTTGGCTATAGGACCATCATAAATTTTTGTCATGATGGCCATGGCAGCAGTTTTACAAAATGAACGCCATGAACCGTTCCATCTTCTTTGTATGACATATTTGTATTGTTTTTAGTGAATGACATAGTGCCATTTTTCGACAATTCCATTTTACTAAGCAATTACTCACACTGCCCGCCACTTAGGGTGCGGCAAATCTGTTACATGCGAATTATCAAGATATGATTGGTTCTAAGCAAGTAAAACTAGACATTAGTTTAGAACATTTATGAAAATCCCAACATCTCTAATATTAGTACTAACTCGTAATTTAATAGTATGAGAAAATATAAAACAGCATTTGTTTATTAAAAATTGATGCAATGATAGTGACACTTAAAGATAAAAGTATAAGATACTTATGTTTAAATTACGAGTGTCTTAAATGAGAATATATAAAAAACATTCAAATTTGACTTTACAACAGTGATTGGAAGAGTGAGTCGCAAAATTCGACGAATAGATTTCTATTAGTTTAACAGTTTATCACATATTTGTAAACTGTCTAGTAACTTTCATAAAAGGCAACTTTTCCTTTCTTTAAAAAGCAAATTTTCCTATTTAGGGATGGGTAGGTGGGACAAAGGAATTTCGAAAATTACCTGCACAGAAGAGTGAAATCCCCTCCATTTCTTTACACAGAAATGTGACTCACCCTTTAGTTTTGTGCATAGGACGCCCCGCCCCCTCTGTAAAAATTGTCATAGTTACCAAAACCTGTTGTAGGTTCTAGTTGCAAGTTCTAGGTTCCATTTGTTTACTAGTATTATCATTATGTTGCGAGTTCTAAATCCAGTGTGTTTACTAGTTTTATCCTTCTGTTGCGAGTTCCAGATCCCACTTGTTTACTAGTCTTATCATTCCGTTGCGCGTTCTAGGTCCCACTTGTTTACTAGTATTATAATTCTGTTGCGAGTTCTAGGTCCCACTTGTTTACTAGTGTTATTATTCGGTTACGAGTTCTAGGTCCCACTTGTTTACTAGTGTTATCATTCTGTTGCGAGTTCTAGGTCCCACTTGTTTACTAGTCTTATCATTCCGTTGCGCGTTCTAGGTCCCACTTGTTTACTAGTGTTATTATTCGGTTACGAGTTCTAGGTCCCACTTGTTTACTAGTATTATCATTCTGTTGCGAGTTCTAGGTCCCGCTTGTTTACTAGTATTATCATTCGGTTACGAGTTCTAGGTCCCACTTGTTTACTAGTGTTATTATTCGGTTACGAGTTCTAGGTCCCACTTGTTTACTAGATAGATAGTTAAACATATAGTATCAGATGTTTAGCTATTTGTAATTTTGTTATAAAGAAAGATTTTAGAATTAACCCTTCTTTTAAGTTATAAAAGTTATTTTTATAAATACTTACATCTCAGAGCAGCTCCTAGTCTTCCTTTGCTGTTAACGGCATTAGCCCACGACACGTTCAAACCATCTCCGTTAGCTTCAGAAAAATACTCCAATAAACTAGCTGGCATGGTCTGTAAAATTTCATGAATTATTCGATAATTAGTATGTCTTTTGCTATTTGCAACATATATATTATATAAATTCAAAATCTGATTCCAATTCAATTACCGCGCAAGAAATCATGTATCTGGAGAAACGTTTAACGATGGGTGATAATTACGCTATCTATCGGCCATTATAGGAAATTCTAACATATAAAACTCCCTCTATTATTTTATGGGAGATGTAAATTAACAATAATATTCATGCATTAAAATTTAGTTCGCTCGTTCTGTATTTATCTATTAAACTATATATATAATTTTTAATTTATATTGTATTCAAAGTGTGGCGCACGAGGTTTAGCGTTCACTGGGTATTCCCTCTTTTGGGAAGGAAATATTTGTTATACTTTTAAATCAGAGGGCGTTATTTCAAAAGTTCCAAAACATAGTTGTTTTAACAAGAAACATTCATGTTTTATATATTTGACGTTAGCTTTATTCCTCCCTAATTTTGAAATGAATATGTTATCACAAGGGCAATATATTTTCAATTAATAGAGTTTAAAAATAATATTATATTCACACAAAAAGCTACATCATGAAAAAGTAATATAAAACATAAAAAAGAGGCAATCTCGTGGACAAACTTTTAAGGAAACTTAACCCTAACTATTGAAAATGGTAGAACAAGATCAAGTATGAGCTAAAATTGTAAAAGCGTTTATGATAAAAAAAAGTAAAATTGGTAAATTTAAATGTTTCTGAATGA
This sequence comes from Limulus polyphemus, assembly GCF_000517525.1. Taxonomy (NCBI): domain Eukaryota; kingdom Metazoa; phylum Arthropoda; class Merostomata; order Xiphosura; family Limulidae; genus Limulus; species Limulus polyphemus. The sequence goes on from NW_013666036.1 coordinate 518,356, forward strand.
CAATATTTAACTGTGATTTCTCTAAAAACTCAGAATACGATTATTACTAAAACTGAGAAAGTTAGCCTAGCTGTGATTTTGAGCAAAGAACAAAATCGAAAGGGGGTAATCTTATCGGAATCGAAGTACAGAAATTTTAGATAAGTTGTTTATCTAGTTTTGCGCAAAGATACACAATTTTCCACCACTAGAGTATCGAACCCCGGATTTTAGGGTTGGAAGTCCACGAACTTACCGTTGGCCCCCTGAGGCACTTTAAATAATTCAAAACATCCATAAACATAATATATTTATGTCTGAAAAGACAAACTTAATTCTTTCGAATATTACTCCACCTGGTTTTTATGCGTTAACTAAGTAATATACCTGGAAAGAGCTGGAGAGACTAACCCCCAAACCGATTTCGATGGAGAAGATTTTTGAGTGACCTATGCTCCCCAAGGAATAACAGGACTTAAGTTAAGTCAAATCAAGTTTCATAAATCTGGTCTATCAATTCGATCGCTTCCCAGTGGCACAGCGGTATGTCTGCGGATTTACAACCCTAGAAACTGGGTTTCGATACCCGTGGTGGGCAGAGCACAGATAGTCCTTGTGTAGCTTTGTGCATAATTAAAAACATACAAACAAAACATCATTTCGATCGATTGACGCCAGTATTGGTAGTTTGACTTGTAAAAGTTATAATCTTGGTAAATATTTAGCTCAGAAATTATCACGTTTAGTATACTGAAGTTACATGCAACAATTCCTCTGACTTTGTTTTAAATTGAAATAGTTTAAAAGATAAAATCGCGGTTCCTTGTAATAGAATAATACTTGTAATCAGGAAGTTGACTTAAAACGAAACTATTAATCTAAATATTTTGTTTAGGAAAATAATTTTTTAAACAAAATCAGGGGTTTAAGTGTAAGTTCTCGTTTGTCCCAATTATTATGTTATATCTATACGGACAGCTTTAAAAAGAAAACGTTTTTAAATTCTCCCATTAAAATGGTATTTTTTTTTTTTTTTTTACAATATACGTGAACGAAACTTTTACTGTTTTTCCGAATACTTTAAAACTGATTAAACAGTATCTGAAGAATATAAACGACATTATTTAATTTATATCTGATATGGAAAATAATAATCAGTTACCGCTTTTAATAGTGTTTGTTATATATGGCCTTTATGGTAATCATAAAACTGAAGTTTCCAAAATTCAAATAGTGTATAACATAACATCATAGAACAACAAGCAACATTTTGGTTCATCTAAGCCGTCCTATCCACCAAATTAAACTAAATACTAAAAACTCAAAGCCAGTCCTTGTCATCCAAGTATTTATCAAGCGTTCCTTAAACTCCCTGAAAATAACTGCATTCACCACATCCGAAGAAAAACCCGTTCCAAAGGCCAACCACCTTATTAGAAAAATAAATCTGTCTTAGCTGAAGATGACTTCTACCTTAATCTTGCCATTTTCATCATTATATATATATAGATTATGCATCAACACTAGCAATTCTCTTAACAATCTTAAACGCCCATAATCAGATCCCCTCTAACTCTTCATTTAAGAGAAAACAGGTTCAGAATTTTTAACCAACCCTTTCTATCTTAGGTACCCTCCTAGTAGCCTTTCTCTGAACCTTTTCCAACAGTTCACATGGCCAGGTGGATAAGGCGCTCGACTCACAATCTGAGGTCGCGGGTTCGAATCCGCGTCCCA
>NW_013666036.1:521007-537875 GCF_000517525.1 Limulus polyphemus
TACTAAATTAGGGACGGCTAGCGCAGATAGCCCTCGTGTAGCTTTGCGCGAAATTCCAAAAAACAGAACAAACCAACAGTTCAATGTCTTTTCTAAAGTAAAGAGCCCAAGACTGACACTTTACTCCAAATGTGACCTAACCAATGACCTATACAATAAAATTATAATCTCTTGTGGGATACTCCTTTACCAACGAATAGTGAGATTGACCGTCACATTATAACGGTTAAAAGGGAGAGCATGTTTGGTGTGACGGGGATTCGAACGCGCGACCCCCACATTGTGAGTCGAGCGCCCTAACCACTTGGCCATGCCGGGCCTTTAAGATTTGTATTAAATATTTTTGTAATTACAGCTTAATTTTCTATTTGTCCTGCCACTAGCAACAGCTCATTGCCTGGATGGTTTAAGAGACTAATGAACCAAAACACCAAGATCTTTTTCTTACATTACACTATCAAGGTTATTCCCATCAAAATTATATTAATAATTCAAATTGTAATATCCCACATTCATTACCTTACATTTGTTTTAACTAAAAGACATATGCCATTTATTCGTCCAATTCACCAAGTAATTCAAATCCTTTTGTAAAGCAGTAGCATCCTCTTCACAGCCAGCAACACGCAAAACTATAATGTAATCAACAAATTTAAATAATTTATTGACCATGCTTTCGTCCATATCATTGCTGTAAATCAAAAATAGCAAAGGTTCTAACACTTAGCCCTGAGGTACCTCACTCATGATATCAATCCAGTTTCACATAACTCTATTTATAACAACCCTCCGAATTCTTCATTCTTGCCAGTTTTATATCCAATGGGCCAACCAATCCACACACCTACAGAAAAAACTTTTATGTGGCACTTGTCAAATGTCTTCTGAAATTCCAGATACACCAAATAAACACCCGTATCCTCATTTACGTAAGCAGTAACCTCTTCAAATGATGTCAAAAGACTAGTAAAGCAAGATTTTCCCCTAGTGAAACCATGCTGATTATCCAACAAAATTTTTAATTTTGTTAAATGATTTTGCAAAGCATGTTTTATGAGGCTTTCAAAAACTTTTCCTACCATTGATGTAAGACTAATAGACCTGTAATTACTTGAAAAGAGAAGTAACATTAGCCAATTGCCGATCTCTTGGCACCTGCCAACTGTGCAAGGAATTGGAAAAAATAATAGCAAGTGGCTCACATATTCCATCCTTAACCTATGGATAGATATTATCTGGCCCACGAGCTTCAGCGTTTTTTAAACATCTCAATATTTATTAATGATCTCAGAGTTAGTGAGATCATCTTGTTCAATTTTGTTTCCATCTAGCGATAGTTCAGGGAGTGTACTATTGCTTAAATCTTCATTAGTAAAAACTGAATAAAAAGTAAAGTTCAATAACCCAGCTATTTCATGATCGTGAGATATTAGCCTTCTGTATCATCCTTTAAAGGCCTTACTCCCATCTTATCGTTTTGCTTACCCTTAATGTATTTGAGGAAATCCTTATTCTTTATTCTTAAATCTTCAGCCAACCTTTTTTCATATACGACTTTTGATTTCCTAATTTCTCGTTTGAAAACTCTCTATTAATCTTCTAGAATCTTCTAAATTTCCAATCATTACAGTCAAGTTAAACTCTATATAATTATAGTGTATGTGTCAATAGGAAAGTCAAATCATTAAAATAAATAGGTGTTTAAAAACAGTGATATGTAAAACGTTTAAATATTTTTGTTCAGATAATGAAAATATTTGTTCAATAATTTAATTTTTTAAAGAATAGTGCATCGACTTGGGGATAGAAAAATCAATACGATAAAAAACATTTTAAGATTAAAAAATAAATAAATGAAATGTAAAACATGTGTGTTACCATAGTTCACCATCCCATATTTTACACAAAGATCCGAAATTTGTTGAAAGAAAAAGGGGTGGAAATAGCATTAAGACAGAGGAATAAACTACTTGATAAATTCTATGGAAGAAAAACTAAAGTACAACATTCAAAACAACAACACGGATATATAAAATACACCAACTGCGACAAACTGCGTGCTGGGTAAAAAAAAAAAAAAAGAATCTTTGAAGACAGTACAATGGGACATAATAATCACTGTAAAAATAAGGCATTAAAAATTTGTTCTCTTGTTTACCAAATAATGCATGAAGATCACTGTATTACACAAGATCAACATGGCATTTACCCCTGATAAAGGAAAGTCCACTTTCCAAAAGCGCTCGGGTTATCGGGTTATTTTTTTTATCATAATATTAAGACTGATATTATTGCACAATCGAGTAATTTCAAAGAAAATATCGGCGATTTCTAAAAATATTAAAAAGGAAAAATCAGACTTTAAATTTAGATGAGGAACCAGAATTAAATTCATTGTGGAAAAAAATTAATTGATATAATATTGTTTCATTTTTACTATATAGATGGTGTTGCTGTACTTTGTTTTATGTAAAACATTTTGCATACCGGAGTTGCCGCAATTTGTTTTCGTGTAATGCAGTATAATGTTATTCCCCTTTTATGTTGTTTTATATCAAAAGTACCATTACTACTGATAGGTTACATAAATACCTGGTTGTTTAGATAATACAGATAGCAAGAGCTATATCTACGTAAAAAACAAAATGACCATGAATTCCAGACAGTATTTCAAGATATATTTTTATTTGCTCAACATTTCGGCTTTACGCTTTCATCAGGAGCATGCATTTTCTGTAATGAATCCTATAACAAATTAATTCATTTGAAATCTAAGAATTAAACCACGTATAAGAGTATTTCATGCATGCGATCATTTCTATTATTACAAAGCTCGTGTTACATACGTAATAATATATAAACGTTTATGTGAATGATGGAGTTCATTCCAGAAAGTGTATGCTCCTGATGAAGGTGTAAAGTAAGTAAAAAAATAAAAATAAAACTTTGAAAGATTCTCCAGAGTTCACGGTCGTTTCAATTATTCAATATTATTGTGTGTGTACTGCACTCCTGTCAGTTATATCTAAGGTCCATTGAATAGATTCGTGTCTTCAGTTACTAAATTAATTCCAGAGATCCTAACATAAATCATTTACAAAGTACAATAAAGAATGAAGCTTGAGTGCATTTCAAGTAATTTAAAATATCTTGATGTTATAACTCGGAAAGTCGTTTCTGGTTAGATTAAATCTACGCTAAATGGGAAAGGTTACTGCAACTGACTTGGGTATGGGTAGAACCTACAAACGTTTAACCGCCAAGTTTTGGGCTATGTTACATATAAACTTTAATTGGGATCATGCCTAACAAACCCAACCAGCCCATTTCACTTGTTTGTAAACGCTGTCGTAGTTGATCCGATGCAAGACAACAATGTACGTGACATAGGATGAACAGCTTAGACGCAGAATAACAGCGTCCTATGTTGTTTGAGAGAAAAAGTTACTCCAATACACATAGCTCGTTACAAGGTTCAACCTGCTCTGACACAGGTCAACATTGTTTCAGAATACGAGTATAATTTACTTCAACATAGGTCAACATTGTTTCACAGTATAACCTACATCAACACAAGTTAACAGGGTCCCACTGTATAATCTAATTTAACACAGTTTAGCATTGTTATACATGATAAATTACTTCAACACAGGTCAATATTGTTCAACAGGATAAACTACTTCAACACAGGTTAACATTGTTATACAGGATAAACTACGTCAACACAGGTCAGCATTGTTATACAGGATAAATTACTTCAACACAGGTCAATATTGTTCAACAGGATAAATTACTTCAACACAGGTCAATATTGTTCAACAGGATAAACTACTTCAACACAGGTTAACATTGTTATACAGGATAAACTACGTCAACACAGGCTAACATTGTTCTACAGGATGAACTATTTCAACACAGGTCAATACTGTTCAACAGGATAAAGTACTTCAACACAGGTTAACATTGTTATACAGGATAAACTACGTAAACACAGGCTAACATTGTTCTACAGGATGAACTATTTCAACACAGGTCAACATTGTTATACAGGATAAATTACTTCAACACAGGTCAATATTGTTCAACAGGATAAATTACGTCAACACAGGCTAACATTGTTCTACAGGATGAACTATTTCAACACAGGTCAACATTGTTTCACTGTATAATCCATTTCAACACAGGCCAACACTGTTTCACTGTATAATCCATTTCAACACAGGTCAACATTGTTTCACTGTATAATCCATTTCAACACAGGTCAACATTGTTTCACTGTATAATCCATTTCAACACAGGTCAACATTGTTTCACTGTATAATCCACTTCAACACAGGCCAACATTGTTCTACAGGATGAACTATTTCAACACAGGTCAACATTGTTTCACTGTATAATCCATTTCAACACAGGCCAAAATTGTTTCATTGTATAATCCATTTCAACACAGGCCAAAATTGTTTCATTGTATAATCCATTTCAAATGTCGCCTCAGTGGCAAAGCGGTACGTCTGAAGGCTTATAACGCTAAAAACTGAGTTTCGATACCCGTGGTGGGCACAGCAGAGATAGCCCATTCTGTAGCTTTGCGCTTAACAACAAACAAATAAACTATTGGCGAGCGATTTTAAAACTAAAAAGTTTATGATAAACATTTTTAAAATGTTATTGACTCTTCATATATTACTTACATATGAGAATACTAGTTTGTTTGTTTTGTTTGTAAGTTTAGCTGATAAAAAGTATAATTTTGCTCATTATTCTGATTAAAATCTTTATTTTTATGTGTGTGTTTGTGTGTGTCCATATGATAGTAACCCTAAATGTTCAAGTCGTTTTTATAAATTCTTATATCATCTAATTTTTTGTTTGTATAAAAATTCGCCATAAAACTCGTTACTTCACATCGTCTTAGTTGAGTCACTGTTGAAAAGCTATACATTTACTCTCTATATATAAACTGGTTAACATAAATAGCTTTAGTGCAACATTAAATAGAGTAAGACTGATGTTAATTGGTCATTGCATTATCTTCATGCACGAGTTCTACCTATTTTCTCTTGTTTCATTTATAGACTAGTTGTTGCTTGTGTTACCTATAGTTACGCCGCGTGACAGTTTCTCACGATCGTTTGAGGTGAAATTGACTGTGTTCGCGTCATAGAGGTGTTAGCCAGCGAATAGGTAGGTGCAGCTCAGAAGAACCCTTGACGAGAAGTACTTACTGTTGGGTGCAATGACACGTCATAATCACGACAGTTAGTACACTGACACGTAAGGTTTACGATTAAAAAGTATTATTGAAGATTCAATCTGGTACATAATACGATCGTTTCCTATTCTAAAAATACATTAAAAATATCGTGGGCACTAACTTGCTTGTAACTTTGTTGCTTTCACATTAAGATGTTTTTCATATTTTCTCATCGGACATGCTGGTGGTGAGCTGGAAGAAATGCAATTTCGAATTATCTCCTCAGAAGTGTGTAACATTATTATTGTATTATTATAAGATAATGTTACACATCTAGCATATTACTATACAACTTGTATCTAACAGTATCACTCTGATGTTAATAGCCGTAACTAAACAATGGGATTATCAAATAATACTTTGAAACAAAAATATGTAACATTATCACTCTGTTGTTATTATCAGTAACTATAAAACAATGCTACACACGATGATATTTAACATATTACCATACATGTTATCTTGAATTAATTGTTGTACTTATTACCTGTTACTATAAAACAATGCTGACCAATAAGATTTCGTTACATCATTACTGTGGTGCTATTAGCTGTAACTATAAAGCAACGCTGATCAACAGGAGTTTGTAACATTACTACAACTATAAAACAGTGCTGATCAACGGCATTTTGTAACATTACTACAACTATAACACAATGCGGATCAACAGAAGTTTGTGACATTACTAACTATAAAACAATGCTGATCAACGGCATTTTGTAACATTACTACAACTATAAAACAATGCTGATCAACAGGAGTTTGTGACATTACTACAACTATAAAACAATGCTGCTCAGCAGAAGTTTGTGACAGTACCATAACTATAGAACAATGCTGATCAACAGGAATTTGTAACATTATTATAACTAGAAAACAGTGCTGATAAACAGGAGTTTGTAACATTATCACTCTGTTCCTGTCAAAATTAAATCAATTATTCAAGAAAGAAGTGCGAAAATTAGTTTGTGAGCAAACATCAACTAAAAGATGTAATTAAATGTAAACTCCATGGCCATGAACATTACGTTGAAGCTTCACATGCAGTATTTAATCCTGCAACTAAGATTATTCTTACTTTGAGTAGTGTTGATAACAGTTTCTGAGATTTTTTCCACGGTAGAGGTAAGTCTTAATAGGAACGTCTAAAATCAACGTAGTGTTTGGAGTACACGATAAGCCTAAGACTACGAATTCGGGAAAGATAACCGAACTTACGTTTAGCGATTACCTCTTTTAACTTTTGTGGTTTGTTTCGCATGATTATTAAGCATTTTGTATGGCTGGATTTAGATCCCTGTTTGCATCAACGACTAGACTAATACCCGTATGACTTCCATAATAACGGCAGGGAGTGTTAAACGTACGGTAACATCAACAACCCCATACCCATAATTACCAAGCCCTCATTGAAGGAAAGATCCTATCTCGATACTTGTATCCTTTACAGCCGGCTTGAACAGTAGATAAAAAAACAACAACACCAACAAAAAAACTTGAATATCAGCTTCAGAGAAATTTATAAATAACTTTAAAGTTGAACGAGCTGTATTCTCAGAATCCGTAGACTTAGTAAGTTAACGAATACAGAGAAACTGTATGTCAATATTCACGTTCATACCACGAAGACTTCTATTTCTGTATTCCCTTAACTTAAGGGCTCAAAAACGTAAAATGCTTTAACTTTAACTTTTCAAATTAGATCCTGTAATTTAGTACACATCTGATAGCTTAGTGTAACAAACCTTTCTGGGCATCGTATTTCCTGGAATTGCCACTTCAGTTGATGACAAATCCATGACCGAAGTATACGTCATGTTCATCTAGCAGGACTGAACGAACTAGCTTTTTGTTAAGTCTCTCGTTAATTAACTTCATAAACAAACCTCACCCCCACTTGAAGAGTGAGATGACTATTGACGTTGAGTTTGGGTTTAAATTGCTTTCCTAAAAGCATGACTGTCCTTTATATGTGTTATTTAGCTAAAGTAGTAGGGGGGGCAACCGTTTCTCACCGTAAGTCACGAAAGTATTTATCGATGTGTAAAATAGCAAAGATGAATACTGTTAACAAAACACAAAACATTTTTATTTACAAGGTTCAAAAGTTTCGGAATAAATTTATTCTATCTTCAGCGAAGTCTGAAAATAGTGTTAAAAATATTTATTAACTAATGCTATAGTATCGTTAATCACTAATTTACTTAGATATTGAGTAACGCGTTAAACGGAAGGAAAACAAACAACGAGAACAACTGACATAGAGGACTTCAAGATTTGTATAATGACAGTAGTTAATGAATTAACTAAACAAAGTGAAACGTGCTGTAATATAAAGTTTATTAAGATCTGGTGAACAACTAGTGGACTATACATAGTGAAAGCTAGTGCCATAGAACTCTCCTTTGAACCGTGAGGTTTGAATCAAAATTTACACATCGACAATGGATTCATGATGGGGGAACGTAGTCTAATAATAAAGATGAAGAGGAAAATGAAATTGTGATTCATACGTTCGTTATGTTCTATAATCTAAATGTTTTAGGCTCGCGTACCACTTTTTGTTTATTTTTTTAAAATTACAAGCCCAGGCCTAATTAAAAAAAAAGAGAGAGATAAAACCTGGAAACAAAATTTCATATTTTTAACATTTATCCATTAATGCAAATAATGCGATTGTTTTTTCTGGCACGATTGAAGAATATGTGATACCATTTTTGTCAATTTTAAGGGAAGAAAATATTGTTTATATATAAAGGTCATTCGTGTATCTGATTTTCACGCCTACACATTTTGACTAATCTTAAACTTAGCATGCAACTTTAGGGCAGCCCAGGGAGTGTCATTGGGGTCAACGGTCGGATCTGACCCTCACATCATACTTCGTGTGTGTGTGTGTGTGTGTAGGGAATGTTTGTTTGTGTGTTCGCCTTTCACGCTTTCAATTTCTGATTGATCTCAATCAAATTGACGTGTACCCTTAGGGCCCCCGGAAAGTGACGTAGAAGGATCGACGTCCGGACCTCTCCATCCCGTGTTATCTGCCGAGAGTCCTTATCTATTCCCCGTAGTATTCTTAAGATCTTACAACAAACGTATAAGTCTTAGTGCACCATGGAAAGTGCAATCGGGGCGTTCAGGTACGTCAGCTAGTTATTATCTACGATTTCTTCCAGTATTGCTGTTTAGATGGAACAGAGCAGAGGCAGATGATCTGTCATCACTTACAATGTAAACTTTTAACTATTTGCGTTTATTTTCACCGTTATGTAGCTAATGGACTAATAACCAAGAATGCTAAAAATATATTATACGAAATGTATATTATACATTTATAATGTTTAAAATTTATTCATTTAACTTGGGGATGTAGCCTCCTGCGTAACTGGGTGATTATTTTATAATAAAATCGATTATAAATCGAGATTACAAACTTTTCTTGAATTGTATAAAAGAAAATAACATTAATGTATCAGAATATATTTTTATTTGTTATTTAATCATATGTGTTTCTAGAACTTAAAAAGTGTCCCAGTTTTAAAAGTTCTGTGTAATTTTAATTTACATTCAACTGTCAACAACAAAAAAACCCGCAAATACCGAAAAATTACTTATGCTAATAAATACTCACGATCCAATTCTCGCACTAGTAAATATATTCTAATGTATCCGAGTTCTGTGGAAACAGTTTCTTGACTTCAGGATAATTCTTCAACTGTAAATGTTCCCGGTGTCTTAGCGGTAAGTCTGAAGGTTTACAACACTAAAAATCAGGTTTCGATACCCGCGGTGAGCAGAGCATAGCTAGTTCATTGTGTAGCTTTGTGATTAACGACAAAGAAACAAAAACAGCTGTAATTACTAAACATTCGAAGAGTTTCTATGTTACTAAGATCTTGAATTGTACTTTCAAGTATACAAAGGAAAGAAACAAAAGAAGGTTCAAATATTACTAGTTGATTATTATCTGCACTGTAGTGATATCTTTCTGTAGATGAATAGTTAACCTTAATTTCCTCCCACAGAAATAAATGGTGGAATAGTTTTGGCAGGTATTAGTCAGGATCGTTAAACAACTGAATATTTTACATGAAATAAATTAAAACTAAAAGAAACTCCGACTACAGAGGTACTGGACGTGGTTGAATGGTACTCCCACCACAGAGGGACTAGACGTGGTCGAATGGTTAGTGCGCCAAACTGTGGGTCCAAGGGTCTATGGTTTGTGTCCCGTTTTCATAAATTCGTGTTCCGTACTTTGGAGTCGTATGTATGTTATAAGAGTGACAGCCAAATCCCATCATTCGATTAGAGTAATCCAAGAGTTGGTGGAGAGTGCTGTTGAATAGCCCTTTAGTCCATCAGTTCGAACTTAGAGAAGGCTAGTGCATATAACCTTTGTATGGCTTTGCGCGAATATCAGAAATTAAGCTATCACAGAGATGTCATCTCTTTAAGAAACTTCCATTAGACATTCTTGATAATTCTCAAAACACGCTGGTATTTTAAAATATCGCATTCAGCAGTTCTCTATATTTATATTAAAAATCTTATTAAACGGTGTGATATCTAAAATTAGATTATTTGTTCTGATAAACGTGCATATATATTCATAATGAAAAAATAATGTAGTTTGGTATATCATTTTTTTATATTGTGCACAATGAAAGCTGGGTGTTATTCTTCATCTTTCTACGTCCATTTGCACTGTGTCTGCTGCGGGGATATAACACAGAATTTGAGCGTTATAAGCACTCAGACTTACCACTGAGTCATCGGGAGACATCTTTACAGAAGGTATAGAATCTGAATAAAAGTATAATACCGGTTTGGTTCGGTTCTTTTTAAAGCTGTGTTGAAGAAAACACAACAACTGTAAACAGTGAAAAATCAAAAAAACATTAGAAATACTTGAGTACTAAAGTTGTATTGGTTTACAAATTCATCTACCCATTTGTGTTTGTTTGTCTATAAGAAATCATGATTAAGTATTTTGAAAAAGAAGTTGGTTTCAGAAATAGATTCTTAATCTCTCGTCGATAATATATAAGTTGACACCTCCATACTGTCAAACTATATTGTTTTTTTTTATTTAAATTCCTTGGCAATTATGGAATGTTCAATGTTAAAAACTCACAATTTTTTGAAAAACATCGATTATTTCCTCCTCCTGAGGATAACGCAGTGATATACGTCGAAACATGTAGAGTGTATGAAACTATTATTCTTTACATTTTTTAACGCAAGCTGGAGTTTATTATGACACATTTCTATATAACTCCAGAATATAACTTTATATATTTCGCTATTACATATCAATATCCTATAAGTTCCCTAATCCAGTTAAATCTAAATTGGAACACTGTTGTTCGAAAATCGAACATAGATACACGTGTTTAGAAAGTTCATATTCTATAAAAATATGTATGAAACTGTTTTCCAGTATCATCGGCTTTTTTACTATATTTTATCCTGAAAACAGTCTCATTTTTAGAATTGGGTATCAAATAATCGTTGTTTTTATAAAATTGTAAGTTCCTTAGCATTGTTTTCCTTGCTTTAATTCCGAAACAGATGGCAGTTCAGTTATACGTTGTACAAGAGTGTTTAATGGAATAACCAAGATTCTTGTGTCATGTCCACACGATATGGACAGGTGTGTTTTATTGAAGTTGCTAAACCTAAACATAGTATTTTATTGTCGAGTTACTGTTTAATAAACGTACTTGACTGGCTTGCAGAATGAAAATACCAAAGTGTTAGAGTATCATGAAACAAGTTTAAGGTCGCTCATATTTTGTTATCACTAGTATGGTGCACAATCACATATTTCAAAAATGTCGTGTATACTTCTATCTAAAAGAAAAAAAAACGGGTTTAAGTTCTTTTACATCAATACTTACACTTTTCGACGTTCAGGATTAGAATATTATTGATTAGAACTTATAACTGTAAGATATTACTTTGATTTATAAGAGGTAGTTCTAAAACTAAGTTTCACACTAAACCTCCGGCTTACAAAATAGCAGCAGTTGAAAGAATGTATTCAAAATTTTATTACCTACATATCTAAATACTTTTTATTGTTGAACTAAATACTATCACAATACTTTTAAAAAACAAAAACAAAACAGCATGCTTAATAGTTGTTTCGCTAGGTCACAAAGTACGATAAAAACCGGAATTTCAACTAATATCAACAGAATAACAGACCTATAAGACGGAACATATATAAACCATAAGCATATTATAGATCAAATATTAAGTCAGTGATTTTAATTGACCTAAAAAAAAAACACTAATGGGCGACTTATAGAAACTGTAGAAAACAAAATAATGTAACTTCATGCTTAACAACAACCAAAACCAAACCAATAGTCAAACATAACCTGTCCAAAATAGATCATTCGCATAGTGATGTTGTTTTTGAATTCTAGGTAATTGTTTCTCCTCGACTGATATTAATAACATTTTAACGAAAACTTTCCATATTGTAACCTAGCTGGTATGATGAGCTTTGATATCGTGCGAAAGGCCTTGTAGCTAGCGGTTAACTACTATTTTTTTCAAAAAGTTCGCAAAAAACTTATAAATTATTTTGAGGTTTGTAAAACAAGTTTGTAGTGCAAAGTAGTTTAAAAAAGTAACAATTAAAACAATGGTAACAGTGGTAGCAGTGGTAGTAATCTTAAGAAAAATGTGATTGATGGAAGGCCTAATGAAAAAAGACAGAATGCGAAAATACATCTGTATTTTTAATTGGGTGTTCCTTCTATATATGTATATAGTTTTCACATAATCCCTGTTAGATTTGTAGTGGCTGCCATGGGCTTTCTCCAACTATCCCGATCCACTGATCTTCTTGTAGCGTCCACCATCGACATTCCCAGTTGTTTTCTTATCCACCTTATGACTCGTCTACCTTTCTTCCGTTTCCCTCCACTCTTCTTTCCAGGATATTTTTCTAAGCAGTTTCGTCGCATCTCCCGATGTGCTCAAAATATCTTTTTTAATGATATCTTTTGAAAACCTTCTTTCACATCCTGTTTTTCTCTCAGTCCATAGTATTTTCAAAGCTCCTCATAGCACCACATTTCGAAATTTAAATTTCGTTTTATTTAGATTCGAAATTTATTCTCACCATTCTTCCTTAACGTCCAACTTTTGTAACCATAAACATTTTTAGGAAAAATATTTCGTCTAAGCAAACGAAACTTCAATACCATTAAACTTTAATGGTATTGGTAGTTTCTTATCCTCTTACATAGGAGCTAAATCGCCTTTTAGTGGATCTTTTGTTTGCTTGTTCTTTGTTTCACTGGGCTTCCATAAACCCTCCTCACTAAACATAGCCAAATGGAGGAAGTCGGTTTAGTCGCCGATCGCTCGACCGTGACAAAAGTAGCACTGGGTAAAAGGTTAATGGTAGCAGGTTTAATAACCTGACCTACCTAACATCAGTGAGATAGCTAAATGATCAAATCTCGGCTCAGTGGTGCACCAGTTGTTGGCAGAAATGAGACTAATATAAATAGATAAAGCCATTTGACTTTTCCAAAGATAGAAAGGAATAAGTCACGACAAGTTACTACAAACAATGATTTGTCAGTAAAAAAAAGCACTGAACTATAGGGTCATTTATTCGGTCGCACGCATTTCAGTGTTTTTTTTCGGCTGCAAAATTTCGGCAGTGCTAATTTTTGAAACAGAACAAAGAAATGAACAGACTTATCAGCTCCGTTAGTTGTTTATTTCTAATACAATAAGAAAGTACAGCATTAAAACGTTGTTTATTTCTAATACAATATGAAAATACAGTATTAGAAAGTTGTTTATTTCTAATACAATAAGAAAGTACAGTATTAAAACGTTATTTATTTCTAATACAATATGAAAATACAGTATTAAAAAGTTGTTTATTTCTAATACAATAAGAAAGTACAGTATTAAAACGTTGTTTATTTCTAATACAATATGAAAATACAGTATTAGAAATTTGTTTATTTCTAATACAGTAAGAAAGTACAGCATTAAAACGTTGTTTATTTCTAATACAATAAGAAAGTACAGCATTAAAACGTTGTTTATTTCTAATACAATAAGAAAGTACAGCACTAAAACGTTGTTTATTTCTAATACAATAAGAAAGTACAGTATTAAAACGTTATTTATTTCTAATACAATATGAAAATACAGTATTAGAATAAGAAAGTACAGTATTAAAACGTTGTTTATTTCTAATACAACATGAAAATATAGTATTAGAAAGTTGTTTATTTCTAATACAGTAAGAAAGTACAGTATTAAAATGTTGTTTATTTCTAATACAATAAGAAAGTACAGCATTAAAACGTTGTTTATTTCTAATACAGTAAGAAAGTACAGCATTAAAACGTTGTTTATTTCTAATACAATAAGAAAGTACAGCATTAAAACGTTGTTTATTTCTAATACAATAAGAAAGTACAGCATTAAAACGTTGTTTATTTCCAGTACAATATGAAAATACAGTATTAGAAAGTTGTTTATTTCTAATACAATAAGAAAGTACAGTATTAAAACGTTGTTTATTTCTAATACACTAAGAAAGTTCAGTATTAAAACGTTGTTCATTTCTAATACAATACGAAAGTACAGCGTTAAAACGTTTTTTATTTCTAATACAATACGAAAGTACAGCATTAAAACGTTTTTTATTTCTAATACAATATTATTATTATTATTACTTATCCACGTGCGTTCGTTCATGCGGATCTTTTTAATGAAGCAAGATATCGAAAACCACATAGAAAAGAAGTATGACTACCATAGCTCCAAGAGGAAAAAATCTAGAAACCTATACTTTTTGCACCATACTAAGTGGACCCTGAGGGTGTACACCTGGGTATTTATTATTACTTATCTTATCCACATGTGTGCACTCATGCGCGTCTTTTTAATGAGACAAGCTATCGAAAAACCACATAGAAAAGAAGTGGCTCCTAATATTACAAATAGAAATCACAGACCAACAGACAGATATGCACACACGTCCGTGTCTTTGTATGTGTAACTGCTATAGCTCCAAGAGGTAAGAACCAAGAAACTTGAAATTTTGCACCCATACTAAGTGCATATTGACGGTTTGTACCTGGGGTATTGTTACTTATCCACGTGCGCGTGCACATCTTTTTATTCGAAAAACCACATAGAAAAGAAATGTTCCCACCATAGCACCAAGAGGAAAGAACCTAGAAACTTGAAATTTTGCACCCATACTAAGTGCATCCTGACGGTTTGTACCTGGGTATTATTACTTATCCACGTGCGCGTGCACATCTTTTTATTCGAAAAACCACATAGAAAAGACATAGCACCAAGAGGAAAGAACCTAGAAACCTAAAATTTTGCACCCATATTAAGTGGACCCTGAGGGTGAGTACCTATTTATTATTACATATCTTATCCACGTGCGTGCGCGCATGCGCATCGCATCGTTTTAATGAGGGAAGATAGCGAAAAAAACACATAGAAAAGAAGTGTTCTATATATTACAAATTATAGATATAAATCACAGACAGACAGACACGCACGTGCGTGCGGATCTTTTTATGAAGCAAGCTAGCAAAAATCCACATAGAAATAAAGTGGTTCCTTGTATAACAACTTTTAATATATAGAAAAGCCAGTGAGTTTTGGTAACAATGCGTTCCAACAATGGCTTTTATTTCATGTTGCTTAGCAAGAAAAAATATACAGGCTATACTTTTATGGTAAAATGGGTTAAGAATATACACACTGACACAGACATCTAGAATATATCAACATAATAGCCTGTACGAAGCCGGGTACTTTTGCTAGTTAAAAAATAATCGGTATGGAAAATCTATTCCTAATTAAACAAGAGACAAAGCATTCGAAAGTGCTACTCGAAAGACTTACTGCTTTGATAAAAGTTCACGGAACTCAAAATTTTAGTCTTCGTGGAAATAGCTCTAAACATCAGAGATAGAAAATTCCTGAAGTTTGTCGAATATTTGGCCATATTGTACCCTGTCACGAAAGAACATCTTTAAACTTACCAAACAAGAAATAGATATACAAAATCTTCTAAAAAGACATCTAGAATGAGCTAATTCAATTGCTATGTAACAAGAGCCAGACTTATGTGTTGACAGCATGCTGCTAACATGCCAAATATTATTCAATTGTGCACGACTCTACTCCTGACATAGACCACACAGAATATATGAAAATTATTATTCAGCTTGTCAGTGTTAACGAGCATTTCATTCAGCTTGTCAGTGTCAATAAGTATTTTCCGGATTTTTTCCTCTTGAAAGAAATAAGTAGAGTCAATATGATCAAAGTTGTTATCAGCGAATTTGATGAAATATTGCTGTTCTTGAAAGCTGACGAGGTTAAGAGTATAACAGTGGGGCCAACATAAAAGGCAGGAGTAATGACCTTCAAGAACAAAAAGAGCTACATTTCGAGACACAAATCGACCTTTTCTTTTAGCGTCTTGTAATGAACATTCTTTTTCTTGTCAAGAAATGCAGACATTGAATGACATGCGATGGAAAAGATTATAAGATCTGATACTGTACCTGTTCTCTGTAAGAGATCTATGGTGTTTTGGTCTCTATTTCAAAAGACAGCAACCATTTTATAAGAGCGAATGGAAGAAAGTCGCGTTCAGAAGTGAAAGCAGTCACTACAAAGATACCAATTAAAGTTTCTAAATTTGTGGCTAGCCTTGTAGTATGGCATTCCTTGCTGTATAAGTTCAACTTTGTCAGCAAGCAGCTACAAGACAGAGGCATGTTTCAAACTAATCCTCAATCACACATAATATATATATAAATTTGTTTCTGTAAAAGACCAGATGCTACCTAATTATTTGCCCTAATATTTTCTTTTAATCTGACACTCTAATGCTTTACCTGGTTATTTAATGGTTATTTCTTTGGTTATTGTTAAACACAAAACTACATAATGGGCTATCTGTGCTGTGCTTTTTGCGGGTATCGAAACCTGATTTTTTGTGCATTATAATTCCCCAGACTTACCGCTGAGCCACCGCAGGGAGGGGAGGGCAACTCATAGAACTATAGTTCAAGTCAAATTTATTTATTTATATTTAGTTATTAAAACCTGAGCAATTTTTAGAAATAGTTTGCACATGATATTGTGCTAGTTCAAAATTTTGCAATTCTAAAGTTTAAATATTCTTGCTGTCAATGAGGAAAAAGCTTACACTTCAAGACTAATTTCATGCTCCTTCTAATCAAACTTTTCTTATCCACTATCAACGGTAATGAGCAAAATAAACAGAATTATCAGTGGGTGAAAGGATTTTGAGAAACTACGATGCTAGCACATTCCTGCACATGTATTTCATGGTGTCAGTTTAGTTATTCTCCTAAGAGGGTTTGCAATTCGTCACACATTTCTGTTGCCTTGCAATCAGATAAGCGGACTTAAAGATCTAAATTTGTTGTTTACAACAAGTCAGCAATGCGTAACAGGAAATAATGTTTGTGTATATAGTAGCTGAGATATCTCTTCCACGAATTCAGTGGCTGTGTTAACAGTTTGTTAGGGAAATTAACCCTGAAGTTTAGCTGTAATG
>NW_013666036.1:538675-541472 GCF_000517525.1 Limulus polyphemus
CCTTATCTGTTGTACAGCTAAGTAGTAGTATCCACATCTGTTGTACAGCTAAGTAGTAGTTTCCACATCTGTTGTACAGCTAAGTAGTAGTAACTCAATCTGTTGTACAGCTAAGTAATAGTATCCTTATCTGTTGTACAGCTAAGTAGTAGTATCCCAATCTGTTGTACGGCTAAGTAGTAGTATCCTTATCTGTTGTACACCTAAGTAGTAGTATTCCAATCTGTTGTACAGCTAAGTAGTAGTATCCTTATCTGTTGTACAGCTAAGTAGTAGTATCCTTATCTGTTGTACGGCTAAGTAGTAGTAGTATCCTTATATATTTTACAGCTAAGTGGTAGTATTCTTATCTGTTGTACAGCTAAGTAGTAGTATCCCCATCTGTTGTACAGCTAAGTAGTAGTATCCACATCTGTTGTACAGCTAAGTAGTAGTATCCCCATCTGTTGTACAGCTAAGTAGTAGTATCCACATCTGTTGTACAGCTAAGTGGTAATAGTATCCCCATCTGTTGTACAGCTAAGTAGTAGTATCCACATCTGTTGTACAGCTAAGTGGTAATAGTATCATTATCTACTGTACAGCTAAGTAGTGTGTTCTTGTTTTATAGAACTGAGTAAAACTTTCTGTTAGGTAGGAATGCGTTATCACTGGTATTGTGAAATTTAATATTCGTTCTTAAACATAACCAAACCATATCAGTGAATCGACAGTAAACTTGCTGTTTCTAGGTATGGTAAAACTTGTTAGTCATGGTGAACAGTAACTTATGTAACACTTATGGTTATTTTCAATCTTTGTTTAACATTTGTAGTTTTTTACCCTTAATGATTTTAATTAAAGGAGTTCGCGGCCTGCACAATGTAATTAAATTAAACTTGGAATATCGTGGTGATTAGAACACAGTAGATCAAAATGTTCATTTATCTCCTTGACTGACAGTTCTCTAATACTGATAAATTTATTCTATTATTTTCGAAAAACACCGAAGCCTTTGACTTCCGCTGACTTTCATTAATTAGCGTTAAGCGTGGCATAGCGGTCAACGTGCTAGGCTGAGGTTCGGAAGATCCAGGGTTCGAATGGTAATATACTGCTGATCACACTTTGCACTTTCAGCTGCGAAGGTGTTATAACCGTTACAACTAATTCCAGTAGTTGGTGAAAATTAGCCGTGTAGACGGCAGGCGTTGCTGACTGGTTATCGATTCTAAACTGAGAACAGTTATGTCTGAGCTTTGACGTGGCCGTTTAGCCCGTGTGGAAATACCAAATACATTCAATAAAGAAGCAGCTTGCACTTAACAACAACGTTTCTTTATACGAAAGATGTGTTGACCTTTGCATCTGTCCTACATTTTCAAGTTAAAAACTTTTCATCTTTGAACTCATATATTGCTAGAAAAAAGCTGTTTTAGAAATAGTGGTTATTACAATCTGTCAATCAATCTACGTATATAAAAATCTTTATATATATACTGTATAACGTATATCTGCTTACAATGAGTCACTACGTACTTCATACAGTAGTAAAAAGATTATTTTGTTTCTGTTAGCATTCTTCTGTTTACTGATTTCTCATAACCTTGGCAACAGAGATAATGATATCCCACAATGACATAAGACGATATCGTATATAAAAGTCGTTAGCGATTTATCCCTTATCATACACTTTAGATTAAAGAATCTAATTACAAAATCATGCTTTGTTGTTGTTGTTGATCTTTGGCCATTAAAGGTCAGAACGCGCCAAAAATCAGAGATATTTGATATTATCATTTAGGAACGTCAACACGAAGTCAATTACTTTATGGCTTGTGTACGTATCTCTGTTTGTAAGTTAATTCATATAATTATATAGAACATAAATAATATTAGGTCGTCAAGAAATTAATGTCGCTTTTTTTTATATGAAAAAACCCGAACAACTTATTGTAACTAATTTGTTATTATATCAACGTTTGTTTAGATTAAATTTATATTTAGAAACATACAGAGCTTATACTGTTAAATATGTATTGCGAAACCCCCGCCTATTCTCCAAAGTTGTAGAAAATTCTCGAGAGTAAGAATCGACAATATATGTTTGTACGTAAACACTTAGATTGTTACGTACTCCGAATTTTCTAGAAAACCTTCCCACGGCTATAAACATAACCAACGCAACACGCCAAAGAGAGTATCTATTATTGGTTCGCTATAATCAGTGTGCTATAAAACTTCGGAAGCTATAACTGTGATTGTTATAATGCTTACCAATCGGAAAATATCAGATATTTGACCAGGAACATTTTCAAAGTTCGAACATTACAAATCGTTTAACTTCGGTGGATTCTCATCGGACATTAGTATTTTTACGAAAACATTACCTAACGTCACCGGTGGAAAATATCGGCGTGCGTGCCTGATAAATAACGGAGGACAAAGCGAGCAAGCTTTCCGTTAAGCGAATTGTACATATATCAACTCGTAAATAACTCGCTCATCGTGAACCCTTGATAAAATACCGAAGAAGTTCCTGACTAAAAGGAAGACTTTGTATTGTTTGTAGGTTTGTGAAACTTTTGTTTATAAACTATTGTTTGCAATAACTATTTGTAATAACTGTTATTGTAAAGTGTACTGTTGTGTGTATATTAAAACGTATTTGTGTTAAAAAGAAAACTGTGTGTATCAATCTTGTTGGCAAATATCATAAACTGACTTTTTATCGGCATTTAATTTAACTACTAAATCTAAAGTACAGTTTAAGTACTAAGTTTAAATTATCAATTAACTCAATTTCAGACCATTTGAA
>NW_013666036.1:542417-545568 GCF_000517525.1 Limulus polyphemus
AATAGGTGACACTAACGTAACGTTTAGGCGGTTTATTTAACTATTATACGTGATGTACGTTTTTTTTGGGGGGGGGGGTAATGAAAATGTTCCAAAACGCGACATTAATTTCTTGACGACCTAATACCATTTTATAGTGTACTAAAGAGCATATAGCGTCGATTCAAGCTGCAAATCAACCTCAATAATCACGAGGAAAGGGTGGAGTTTAACGGCCATTATGAAGGAAATTTGAATAACTTGTACTGATGAGGAGACATAATACTACTTTAATTTGCACATATTGATGTTTGTCTCAATATTTAATATGAAAATGTTAAGCTTATTCAGAGAAGATGTAAGGTTTTCACCCAGTTCTCAATACTGAATATGATAATAGAAAGTGCGTAAAGAAAGTGGCGCATGGTTTGCGTACAGTTTTCAGTATTGAATGTAAAAATGGAATGTTTATAAAGAGAAGGAGCATGTATTCTTCTTCTTCACAAACATTAATATCACGCCTCGTTAACTTCGATATTTTGTTCTAATGTGACAGTCACGATGCAGTTTCAACTCATTTTTGTAGAGCTATTATATCTGACTTCCCTACAGTTTTTCTTTTTGTTGTTGTTGTTGTTACAATCAAGTGAACCGGAACAAGACGTTTTTCCAAGTAGAGGAAGAACAAGTTTGTCATACATAACTCCTTGATAGATGTAATAGTTATCTTGGCGTTTGCAAGTAACTGACTATTTTGAATTTATTGATACACAAAATTATATTAAATATTATATTTTTGTTCAAAAATATCAGAATATATAGGCACTGTTATTGTAATTAATGCGTTAGCCTATTGTGCAGGTCCCGTGCTCTCTCTTTATCTATCTGAAAGAGGATATTTCTATTTCTGATTTTTTCCTATAAATAAAATGAAACTTTTTATAGAGACGCACGTATTTAGAACTCGCGTGGTCTACATAAAAGAAGGAAAATTGTTTAAGTAACCTCCGTAAATTTAACTTCTCGTTCAATCTAGGTTTATAGCATACAACAAGTACCGGGCTGGTCATGGTGCTGAATACCGCTTTTTTGGTTCTTTGTCTCGTGCTTTCATGACTTCCATTAACGTAGAGTGTAGCTGAAAGTTGTGGTCGATAATCATACTCTGAATATACCATTCGTTCAGTCAATCACCTTTCTTCTTCTCGTATAACTTTAACTGGATCTTTCTTATTTTTCATTTGGTACTAGCACACTGTGGGGAACACTGGCATGTTTTTTTGTTGTTGTTGTTGTTGCTTTTTTCTAGTTTTAAATTTCGCCAAGGTGATTCAGGACCCAAGCGTACAAGAAAAGAAAGTAGGAAAAAAAATAGAAATTGATATAATTAAAAGTAACATTCATATTAGAAAATAGCAATGTCTGTTTGTTTGAAGTTAAGCACAAAGCTACACAATGGGCTATCTGTGTTCTGCCCACCACGGGTATCGAAACCCGGTTTTTAGCATTGTAAGTCCGCAGACTGGAGGGCGCGATAGGAATGACTCGAAAAAAAGTATTTGTTTGCTGTGATATATCGCTTCTACGGCTTCTTTAAAAGCAGTATTCAGTGTACTTTGTGTCAGAACTCTCGTGGTCTACACAATACAAGGAAATTTGTTTGAGTAGCGTCCGTAAATTTAACTTCTCGTTCACTCTAGGTTTATAATATACAACAAGGGTGAATATAAACAAAAGTTTCTCACCACCCCGGGTTGTCTTTCAGCCCCCCCCCCCCTAATTTATTTTTTTTTATTTTTTTTTAGGCTTGAAAGATTTTTAAACATAAATTCCTGCCACTAAATTTGTTTTTGTTTCAAATGGCATTCAAATTGGCTGCAGAGCGTGCACGAGCATGACACATTGTACCGAGTTTGAACTGTGAGTGGAGTTAAACGATTCTGAAGAGCGCGAAAAGGCGAAATACCGAGTAATAAACAAAACCTTCACTTCTGGGAAACTTAGACCGTTTCTTTCGCGTAATAGTCATGGAAATACTTCAGGCAACATTGGCTGCCATAAATTAAGAACCAGGATGTTAATGGTATCCACTCCTTCCAACTTCTTTAACCGTAGGTTACTAAGATAGTCAGATTTATAAACTATTTATGCAATAAATTGCTTGTAGGTTCTTGACTTTGTTGGTTACAATATCCCTAATATCATTAATAACGCAAAAATTTAAATAAAAATACTGCCAATACTACAGTTAACGCCATTAAAAACTGCTTGCTTTCAGATGTATTTTGCATAGAAAAAATGTGATTTGACCCATTTTTAGTCTGTTCTTTACACTGAATATTGTAACACGTAAACACGTGAAATGACTCAACCTGATGTAACATACGAACACCAAGTGACAGTATGTAAACAAGTCGGTAATTTGAGGGTTAATAATGCTAAGTAAATCAACTTAGACCTACTTAAGAGGATTATCTGGATCTTCATCCTTTTATCAACATCTTTATTTTTCAGCCTTATTCGAGTGTGTGTGTGTTGGAAAACTGAGTCGAGAACTTTGAAACTTCTGTATTAAAGAGTGGCATTTCGATTTTCCTACCGCGATCTTTTTTTAGGCTTAGTAAAAATCTGTTATATTTGAATGGGATAGCCGGAAGTCATGAAAATTGCTTATTCAACAATGCCTAAAATAGGTAAGTGGCTTCGTTTTTATAGTATCCTATATGTGACAGAAACTGAACTATATGAAAGATACGTCTTAAATTAGATACGTTCATGTTAAAATATGGTTTGACGGAGAGAGTCATTCGAATCAAATACCAATGGTTTCTTTTATTGCTCCCGTAACACGTGCATGACGTTACAGGTCAATAGCAGTTGAGTAAGGACAATAGTGAACATGAACAATTCCTTTCACATTAGGAAAATGACATACTAATGAAATATTTAAATCATTAATACAATTCAAAAGAAACTGTCCATTTATAAACATTTATGATGAGAAAAGTTAACAGTACACCAAAGGGTATCTATCCATCGAACTATCATCTATCATAAGATCTATTATTATCATAACATGCAGTGGTGGGATTCAGCCGGTTCGCACCGGTTCGTGCGAACCTATTCTTAGAATTTAATGACCTCCACGAACCGGTTGTTAACAATCGTATGT